>NC_055975.1:23354633-23414633 GCF_018492685.1 Alosa sapidissima | reverse complement strand
CATAAAAAGTTTTAAAAAATAAGTTAAAAGTAGGCAAAACGGTAAATAGGAATAAAATAAAACAGCTTTAAAACAAAACAATAAAATAAAGACAAAATGCAAAATTAAGATTGGTAAAACAGAGAGTGCTATTAAAAAAATACAGGATTAAAAGCAATAAAACTATTTCCCCTCTATGTCTTTGGCCTTTGGTGCTCAAAGTGGTTGGTATAGTACTGAAAAGCTATACTCATTTAGAAGTACAATTCCTCCCTTACAAATGGAAATTCGTTATTGAGAAACTTACAAAAGTAAAGGTAAAAACTTTTTTTTGTACTTTTTATTGTTTGTTAATTTGTTTGTAATGTCTTTATGTCAGTGCCAAGTTACAGGTACGCTGGTGAGTCACGCCGCTCTGTCCAGCATCATGTTTTTGTTTTGTTTGTTTGTTTGTTTTCACTTATGTTTTTCCCCCATTATTTTTTTAAGTTGTTTGTTTAAGTCTTGATGTCTGTGTGTGAAGTGCTTTGGGTACATAGAAAATATGCTATATAAACAAAATACTTATACTTACTTAGCTATTAGGCCTACAGTTGCCTTGGCTATTCCCTATATACTCCACACTCCACCTATACCCATCTCTCTCCATTTCCTTCTCAGTGTGGACCAATTAGATCACCTTAATTGCAAACGACCTGTAACAATTATATTCAAATGCTTTTCAAATGCTGAACTGAGAGCAATTGTAAACAAGGTTTTCCTATTGGTAGCCTAGATGTCAGCAAATGCTGACGATGCGGTATCTCCGACCAACAAGCTACTTGTCTGAAAGTTCTAGCTCTACAATGCAACGGTGCATTTTGAAATAGGCTTGTTTGTGTGAGGAATGTCCCACGGAAAAGGTGCCTATATGGGCTTTGCCATGATAGTATTCCTAGCATGTGTAACAGACAGGCTAATCGTGCTCTCGGCTGCTGTTTTTGCTCGGTCATCATTGTGTCCGTATTGTTGTCTAATATGAAGCGGTAGGCTACTTTTTTTTCTTTGAGGCAGTTAGCACCTCGGTATCTTCTTAGGTGTGCTTCCTGCTCTCTCTCCCTGCTGATTTAGAGCAGATTTGTGGTAACAAAGGTATATAAAAAAAATGTAGCCTAGTTGAGTCCTTACTCGAGTGGCACAAAAACCCACTTGAGAAAGGAGTATAAATACAGTTTTTTAAAAGGAATTTATAGCAATGGCAATTATATGGCAATTTTAACATGATCTAGTATGATTAAGCCTATTCATTAAAGCTTTTTAAACTTTTTTTGAAGAGTGCCTTGGACAATCCATCTTTAATCACATGGAATTTATAGAGTACTCGTTCCTTGAAAAAAAAAAACTGAACCCCTGAAAGAGAAGGAGTTATTTGCACACAACTGCCCCCATATTCATCATAATACCATAGTAAAATAGTATGTTCTGTTTTACTGTCTAATACTTTCAAAACCTCTCAATCTGTATTGATCACTGTACTAGTAGTGCTAATCCAAGGATTGGACATGTTTCTGCTATTACACTAATCATTTTCTCCAGAAGGGGGAAGCACATGTACACACAGTAATGCTTGCACATTATTGAGATGTCACACTTAAACAAAACGATCACACATTGTTTTTGTTTTTTTAACAGCAATGTCAGTGAGAATAGTACAGGCATGCACTGTTAACTGGAACTGGTATTGTTTTCTGGGATTAACCCAGTTATGTGTCTGTATGATACTTGCCATATGTGTAATTATGTATATGCTCTTAAAGTTTAAGTGAAAGTGTGGAGTTTGTGTGTGTGTGTGTGTGTGTGTGTGTGTGTGTGTGTGTGTGTGTGTGTGTGTGTGTGTGTGTGTGTGTGCAAGAGTGTGTTTTAGCAATTTTAGAACTCTAGCAATTGAGGACACGGGGTCAGCAAAGTTTATTTGAGTGAGAGAGGACAGGGGGCTTGGGGTGTTTGGGGTGAAGGGGCCCCAGTTTGGATAGTGGGCCTCTGATAGAGACCACAGCTTGCTACACTACACACACACACACACACACACACACACGCACACACACACACACACAAGGAGACACTCACAAATGCACAAGCTTGTACACAATACACCGGACAGACACATAAAGCTCTGAAACATAACAGCCCCATGATCTATTGAGTACAATATGACAATGTGGTGCATAGGGTCATAGTCATACATTGCTTTTGGTTATGGATGTGTGGAGAAGTTGGTGCTTATATGTGGGTGTACCCATATCTGTGTGTTTGTGTATGGTGACACTGGGTTGAAGAGTCCAGGTATCTTTTTTCTACAGTGTCTTAGATCAGTGTGTCCACTACTGGCTCCACAGAGACTGACCATGCACACACATACACATACACACACACACACACACACACACACACACACACACACACACACACACACACACACACACATACACATGCACACATTCACTCAGACAGACACACATAGAGACGGAGATCATTAGGCATCTGTAGCTAGAGGCTGTTTTGGTGTGCATAATACGTTTGTGTATGTGGGAGTGTTTTATTGTGTGTGTGTGTGTGAATGTGTTTGGAGTAAGGTCTCATTGCCTTGCAGCCGTGACATCAATCATCCTGTGAAACCGAGGCGTACAGTTTGTGTGTGTGTGTGTGTGTGTGTGTGTGTTGTGTTGTGTGTAGGGGGTTGTTGTTTGTTTTTGAGGTGATTTGACACTAGGTATGTCTATCAGCAGGTATTTCTCCAGTGACAATGGGCAGCCACACACACACATACTCTCTCTCTCACACACACACACACACACACACACACACACACACACAGACACACACACACACACACACACTCCTCATACACCAGAAAGAGTATTAGAGAGCCTCATCGGAGTAACCTCAACACTGCTACTGTTGTTCTCTTCTCCATAATCTGCTGGATTAGAGATTAGTGGCCTTTAGTTCCAGATTAGGGAAGCGTCAGACAGCGGGCCGCCTTGACCCTGAGAATGACCCCAGGGGTCAATGGGCGGCCACATTGCAGGTCAAACAGACACTAATTGAACACATTTTGAGTTTGAGGATGTGTGTGGGGAGGGGTGAGGGGGGGTGGAGACGAGGGAGAAAGAGCCGTGAAGACAAAAGAGGAAATCAAAGAAGAAGAGGGGAAGAAGAAATAGCAGACGGAAGAAAAAAAGAATGGAAAATGGAGCAGAAGAGAAGAAGAAAAAAGACAAAAAAAAAACAGTCGTAAAATGTGACATCCAAGACAGGAGTGAATAGAGAAGAAGAAGAACGGAGACATATTAAAGAAGAGGACAGAGCAGGAAAAGACATAATGGAGGGAGGAAGGAGAGGAGAGGAAGGAGAGCAGCAGGAAAGACCAGGAGTTAAATGGCTATGCTGCTCTAATGCAGTGTTTCTCAAAGTGTGGTCCGGGGACCACCGGTGGTCCGCAATCTATCCCAAGTGGTCCATGAGAAAACGTGGTCAAATATAATATAGATTAGTTTTTTTCATTATTGAACCAACTTGTATGTAAATCCAAACAGTTCTGCAACACAGCCTATGTAAGCTACGCCATGCAGTTTAAATCATATCATGAATCCTCTGGCACAATAAGCAAGGTGCAAATACAATAAGTAAGGTGGCTCAGTGAGTAGGCCTACTGTGTAATATACTGTTGAAGTAGGTCTACTGTTTTAGCTAGGTGGTCCGTGAGGTTTCTTTTTATTGGTTAAGTGGTCCTTGGTCTGAAAAAGTTTGAGAAACGCTGCTCTAATGGGCTGAGTTGTGCAGGAGCAGTAGTGTTTGTACCCATCTGCAGCATGTAATGTATGCACATTTACAGTAAGCCTTACCAAACACACAGAGATAAGAGACAAGAACAGAGGAACTGAACACCAAAATGAGAAAGCCAAATGTCCTGCATAGCCCAGAGGCAAGACACACTTAAGAGAGAAGTCAGTGGAGGAGCGGATGACAGGTCATTTCCCTTCCGGACCTATTTATAAAAGTCAGTGAAGACAGCTGGATTGTATCAGGGCTTATAGGAGAAATCCGGTGAGTTTTTACGTAGATCTCTGTTTCTCCAGGTCACTGAGTACTGTCGTTGTGGCTGTAGCAGCTCGAGCTATAAACCGATTGTTTTCGTTTTGTTTCGTCTCGATCTGTGAAAACACGCTGGATTTCTCCTTTAAGAGAGAAGGCAGAAATAGAGAGAATAAAGAGAGAAAGAGAGGAGGGAAGGAATATTCTGAAACCTGAAACAGTCAGATATAGGAAAACTGGAATACAATAGGTGCACACACCCATGAGAGAAGGAGGAAGAGAGGGAGAGAAGGATGAAAGATGGATACCCCAGAATGCCACCACACTCACCCCACCTCCACAGTCCTGGCCATCAAGTAGCTTCCTCTTCCTCCAGGGTGATGAGACACCAACCTCAGTTTATCACTCAACCACTCCACTTACACACACACACACACACAAACACACACACACACACACACACACACACATACACACACACACACACACACCTTAACTCTCTCACACACACACACACGCACACACACGCACACACACACACTTGCAGCTTGAAGGGTCCCTCACTCACCTCTGACCTGTGTAAAGAGGGTCAGGTTAATCCTCACAGCTTTAACAATAGAGACGGGGCAAGTGAGAGAGGAAGAGACTTTTTTTTCACTCAGCCAGTCAGAAGGGAAGACATGGCATTACGGGCAGAGCATTAGTGGGGTCCTCTCATGCTTCCACACAGCCAGTCAGAAGGGAAGACATGGCATTACGGGCAGAGCATTAGTGGGGTCCTCTCATGCTTCCACACAGCCAGTCAGAAGGGAAGACATGGCATTACGGGCAGAGCATTAGTGGGGTCCTCTCATGCTTCCACACAGCCAGTCAGAAGGGAAGACATGGCATTACGGGCAGAGCATTAGTGGGGTCCTCTCATGCTTCCACACAGCCAGTCAGAAGGGAAGACATGGCATTACGGGCAGAGCATTACTGGGGTCCTCTCATGCTTCCACACAGCTTGTAAAATGTCAAGTTTGCAGACTTTTTTGCGGCATTTCAGTTGAAGTTGATTCAGTTCAGATTTCCTTAAAATTATTTTTATCAATTAAAGATCAATTGATATCTTTGTTTTATTACAGTAATTATGTCAATATTGTCAAGTTGTATTTTCTTCTTATCGTATCTATTATATTTAACTTCCTGTTTTTATGTAATATTGTGTCAAGTATATTTTAAAATAAATATATATTAAAACCACTTGCCATTATTTTATAGGCCTGCCATTATGTTATTTATTAAGTGTTATGGGTTCTGAATTTTAAAACTATTACTGGTAATAAAAATATAGAAAAAAATAAATTTTTACATTTTTTTAAATACACATCAATCTAAATGAAATGTCTCACACTATCACCAAAACATACACATTCTCTCTCTCTATTTGCTTGAGACATTAAGTGAATTAATATGTTTGTATCTGTCGCCCTCTTGTGCTGCAGTTGTGCAGTTATGAAGACATCTGTGTATGGCTGTGTATCACATAAGGTTTATAACATAGTATTCAATTATTCATTGTGCCCTCATTACTTATGAGACCAAAGACTGCTGAGAATTAGTCCAAATACAGTGTTTAGTTTTAACCTGAATCACTGTCAGCAATCATTGCTGTGATCAATAACCCAGTTTTGTAAACTATTTTATCATTTATGAACACCATGCTCTCCCTTTTGCTGATGGCTGAATGTGTTGTCATATGTTGCTGCAAAATCCAAATATTTAGGTTACACTCCAATTTATTTTGTCTTTTATCTTTTTTTCAGTAAGGATTACAAACAGACGTGTGTACCCCTCTCGACCACATGGCCTTCCTCAGTGTGCTGTTTCCCCTGTTTCTCATTGTTTTTTTTTTTTTCCTTGTTTGGTTGCCAACTGGCAGTTTGCCTCTACAAACAAGAACGTTTCAGTTTTAAATGATTTAGTTTGCCTATTACTCCAAACTCTAAATAGTATCCATCTAATCTGAAATTGTCTGTTTTGGAGAGATTCATTGTGTCTGTGCAGTTATAACCAGCAGATTTGTAAATGCTGGATCCCAATAAAAAGTTTAGGCCAATAAATAAACACACTACAAAAAAAAAAAAAAAATGTTTTTTTTGATCTAGGAAATTTCAGAAAATTACAAAATTACATTCTGTATTGGCATGGTTTATTTCTCCACTCTGTCTATGATGATTTTAGTTAAATATTATATATTTTTGGCATTTTATTCTGACAGTCCAACTGTCATTTCCATCACACAAAATATGTTTTCAAGCAAAATGATCTTATAATATTCTGTTCCAAATGTATTTGATTAAATATCACACTCTTATCTCCTTATATTTGTAATTTATTCATTTTCCAGAAATGTAATAATGACTATTATTATTAAAGAATGCTTGTATGTAATTCAGTATAATATAATTCAACAATTTTTTCTACTATATTTTTAAAACTTTGGGGCAATTAAATTGCCGTTTAGTGCAATGTCTTTTCCATCACCATAAAGACAAAAATGATTATGAGACAAAAATCTCATAATATCTTAGCCTGTGAATGCTAGTTGTTAGAGTTAGCATTAGATAGGCCTATGAAAAAATGCACAATATGAAACTACATTTGTCCAGCTGCTTTTAAATTCACGTGAAATATGAGCCGTTTGGAAACCCATATTTACTTTCATTTTACACTCAATAATACTTTCATAAAACATCTTTACCTTGATCTTTCTTTTTTTTATTACCCCCTATGGAGGTCACTCTTTGTCCATCCATGTAATCCCCTGTGGAGTGACTAATGCTATTATGGTCACTAACCCAAAACAATGATTCCAGGATTGTACTATAATAAATATTGCAATATAATATATGTCAAGTCTGTAGCCATGGAGTCAACATGGGGGAGGGACCAAATCTGCATGCCGGGTGAAATCAGTTCCTGCCATTCTATTATAAAACATATTTCAAGCCTGTAATCATATTATACAACCCCCCCCTATATAAAAATGATCACATGAAACCATGATATAGCCAAACAAAGCCACCCAGAAAGCATGTGCAGATGTTGCACAACCAAGTTTTTGAATATTTGCTATTGCCACTTCTGGACATATTTTCTATACAAATGTATACATTTATGTTCATATGATTATGGTTGTAATTTGTTCAACCCTCAATGGCATACTGTAAGATGGAATGGCACATGGAAATTAGAAAAACAGTATTAGACATAATTGTTTAAAAGAAAACATATACACATATCACACAATGTAAGTGTGACAAAATAAAAAAGAAGAATTCCTTCCAGGGACAATACCCTACCCCATTACTCAGAAATAGAGCATGCTGTTCTATATGGCCAGTACAAAAGGTCAAGTGCTTTCTGGAGAACTGGTTCAAAACATTTCCTTTCACTTTAGGTGCTTCCAGTAAGTCCAGTAAGCACATTTAAGGACACTTAAAGTAACTTAACCTGCTCAGCATCCCCATCCATTCCAATACACATAACTTTTCGAGGCTGTCTAAAGATGAGATTGTTATGATTTAACACAAACCAAATGCATTTGAAATTTGAATGGATGTTTGCAGCCAATCAAAGTTATCAGTGTTCTTTATACCGTCAATGGGAAAAATCCCCAAGGGCTCAATGCAGAACTCTCGGACTGCGAACATTCGAATCACATTATTTGTGACCGTACTCCTCAACAGGTTCTATTATTCATAGTACATAATTTGTTTTAAGCTGTGTTGTACTGTTTTGATCTTTCTTATTATGTTCACAGGATAGTCATCAGGAGACTTTATAGAGACTGTTTTCTGGAAATATTTGTAATCATTAATTTCAAATCATTCAAATTTTAGAGTACTGATTTATTCAGTGCTATGAGTAGGCCTAATGAATAACAAGTTAAGTTTTTTTAATAGGTTCTGAACCTTTGGATGAGATTCACTCTCAGTGATGTTGAATGCAGTCAGACAATGTGACTGACTTGGATTATCAGGTTTTGTACAATTATGGCCATAATTTTGAGTCTCATTAAAAACAACAAGATGTGACAAGTAGCAAACCACTTCATAACTGGACTCCGTTTAAGTAGCCTAGTTTTCACTATGTGTTATACCGATTTAAATTTATTGAGAAACGATTCCACCCAATAGGCCTATTTGTGATTTTGAGGGCATTAATTGCAACACTTTGCTGCATTTCTCTCAAACCCTTTATGAGTGCCAAACGTAAAAAAATGTTTTTTTGCCTACATCTAGATTTTAATAGGAGTCTACCAACAAATAGTGCCATTAATCAAACCTGTTGTACGAAACATGCAAGAGGTGAAAAGAGCGAAGAGAAAAACGTTTTGTCGGTGGGTGTAGCAGAGGAGAGAGATTTATGTCTCTCTTCTAGCTACTCCCACTCTTTTTACTTCATCTATAAAAGAGGGAGCTGCAGTCTTGAGGGTTTCAGACTTCTCTTGTTTGCTTCTTTGAAGCCAAAGGTCTATTCAGGATGCTGGGAGGAATTCTACTGACCAGTGCCATTCTGTGGGCATCGGTGCTGCCTGGTGAGTTAGCTCTACAACTTTTCTTTTTTGTTTTTTTTGGTGTATCAACATAACTTGAGTAAAAAGCCTCATCATTCAATGTCATGTTGAATAGGTTCTCTGGAATAATCACTTGCGTCATCCAATGCCGTTTTAGTTTGCCAGACATTTCAATATGACGAAATAGTATGGAGCCAGACCTCTGGAAAAAAGGAAAAGGTTAATAAGCATGATTCATTTCCGACAGGTGAGAGCGTGACCGGCGGGAAGGAGGCTGTGGCCCACTCGCGACCCTACATGGCGTCCGTGCAGCTGAACGGAAAGCACGAGTGCGGCGCGTTCCTCATCGCGAGTCAATGGCTCCTGAGCGCGACTCACTGCTTCAGGGATGGGTGAGCATTACGTTAACACACCGGGATTAACTTTGAATGCTAAAGCACTCCGATGAGAAGTGAAGAATTCAAGACGGAAACATAGGTCAGTCTCGTTACAGATTTAGAACGTATTAAAGGATTTTTTTTTTTATCTTGGCAACAGGCCTATAGTTTGTCTAAAACTTACAATGAGTGCAACATGATACAATTCAGACATTAGAAAATTACAAAAATAAAACATTCAGCTGCGAAAACGAAGGCATTTGATAATGGATGTTGCTTACTTTTACCTTAAATTGGCTTTTAAATGTCACTGTATGCTTGAGAAATTTTAGAAGGCCAAATGATGACCAAGTTGAAGTAAACACCAACAAGAATAGCCTTTTTTCCCCTGCAGAGCTGGGGGACGGACGGTTGTTGTCGGCCTGCACTCTCTGTCTGAGGAGGAAGCAACTAAAGAAACATTTCAAATTTCAGCTGTGTACAACCATCCTGATTTTAACATTCACAATTATGACAGTGACATCACTCTGATCAAGGTAAACAAGTGTGTGTGTGTGTGTGAGTGTGTGTGTGTGTGTGTGCGTGTGCGTTTCTGTATCTGCCTGTAAATGTTAACGTATCAGTGCATTAATAAAGCTATTCATTTTTCTACAGTAATGGTAAAGAAAGAGAGACTGATTGAGATAGAGATACATTCTAATGGAAATCCCTCCCGCTTTGTCATTCCTGTGTTTGGCAGCTTGATCGGCCAGTGGTGGAGAGTGACACGGTGAAGCCGCTGTCCTATAAGCAGACAGGAGTCGAGCCTGCGGAGGATACCACTGTCGATACGGCTGGGTGGGGCTCGTTGAATAACCTGGGCTCTCGGCCTGACAAACTGCATGAGTTGACCATTAGAGTGAAGAGCAGAAACAAGTGTGGCCGCAGTGACTACTATGGGTCAAAGTTCACCAAGAACATGCTCTGCGCTGCTGGGATGCGTCAAGACACTTGTGATGTGAGTTCACATTCATACATTTACATATACTCAACAGTAGGCTACACCACACACACACACACACACACACACACACAAATAACATCCATGCAGTTAAGACAGCTGCATGTAACTGTTGTCCATTGCCTCATGTTTTTTATGTAAATCTCTGCATATCCTTCAATATCCTCTAGGGAGACTCTGGCGGTCCTCTGCTGTATAACGGTGTTGCTGTGGGGATCACGTCCAACGGGGGGAAGAAGTGTGGCACCTGCCGGAAGCCTGGCCTCTACACCATCATCTCCCACTTCGCTGAATGGATCCAGCAGACCATGACCGATAATGCCTAGCAGCCTGTTAGGCAATTAGCCAACGCACCACCACAGCCACCTGCCACGAAGCTTAATGTGTAACAGGACCAATCTCTGTAGAATTAGGAAAGGGCCACAAAGAATCAACTAGAAACATTCTGAACAATAGTCACAGGCTACTGCCCACCTCTGTGACTAGCTTCAAGAACATTAAGTGTGTCCTAGAATTATTAATTGTCAATTTTAACATAATGAGAACATGTGTACTGTGTTGTATACTGGTTTTCCAAATGTGAGGTAGATACCAACCTAATCCATTGCCATGGTTTACAGTGGCCTTCATTTATAGAATCAGTTCCAAAGACAGAATCACTTGCAATCAGACAATGGTAAAGTGTAGACAATTATTTTACTTGGAGAGTGATCTTAATAGTCAAGAACAACAGTTTAACCTTTGTCTTTAAATAGGACACTTTGTACAATGATAGTTTCATCCCAGAATCATTCTCAACCTTAATGGCAAACAAAATCGATGTTGGACTCTTTCAAAGTAAAGGCCCTTAAAGCATATTATGGACTAGACTGTAAAAACTTAGATCCTCTAAGTTACCATGGAAACAGAACCCCCTTCATGATTTTTTCACAACTTCTGAGTATCAAAGGCTGCACCACAAGCTCAAACATTTGTGCACACAGAGAGTAGCCACGATATTTATCTCAATGCTCAATGCTTTGCCAAAGAAGAAATACAGAGATTGCAGCATGAAAATCTCAAGCACATTTCTGAATCTATGAGACACACTATTAAAAAGACTCAGTCACATACACTGTAGGCTATTACATGTTACAATATGCACAATTCTATCTTCATAATAAAAGCCCTTTGAAAGTAATCCATACTGTTGCTAGTTTTGTTGATGATATTTTCCAGTAACTTCTATTCTAATCTCCAGCGCTGTCCATGGATATTACTGTTTACATAAGAGGAGGTCTTGAGCATGTTATGAAACCAAACAAGACAGTCTGAAGTAGATATAAAGTGTAATTTATGAGAGAGTCCTCCCTTCCTCAAATTTTGTTTGGAGGAGAGCAGAAAATAGCTCTGAATTTGAGAGATTATTTGTCACCCGTAGATAAGGGTGTTCTAAGACTGCCACAGCCTTCAGAAACAGCCTGATAGCACTCTGCAACTAGCAAAGCAAAGGCAGAAAAACATGATGATTGAACATATTTTACATGCATTCATCCACTGGATTTGAACTTTGCTTGTCATGCAATTTTGACTCAATCTCTCTCCTCCAACATTTCCCTGTCTCTGTATCCTTTTGCAGCTCTCTCATTCTCCCCTCCCTCAACACTCTCTTCATCCCCTCCTCCTCTCTCACCCATTTCCCTCCCCTTTCCTCTCCCCTCTCTTTATCTCCTCATCTCCCTTCCCCTCCTCTCCTCTCCCGTCCTCTCATTTCCTCTTTCCTCTATAGACCCTTTCAACAATAAAAACAAAAACAATGCTTGAACGTTCTATTTGGTTCCCAATCTACTTCCTCTGCATTAAGATAACATATGGAATGTTAAAACGGAAGCCTTGTGGGGCCAACTATGATGCTGATAATGGAACTCTCTTGAAAGGGTCCATGTTCCCCTCCACCTTTAACCCCTCCTCTCCTCTCCCTCTCCCTCCTCTCTCTTCCCCTCCTCTCTCTTCCTCTCCTCTCCTCTCCCTCCTCTCCCTCTCCTCTCCTCTCCCTCCTCTCTCTTCCTCTCCTCTGCCAAAGCCCCTTCTCCTCTCCTCTCCCTCTCCCTCCTCTCTCTTCCCCTCCTCTCCCCTCCTCTCCCTCCTCTCCTCTCCCTCTCCCTCTCCCTCCTCTCCCCTCCTCTCCCTCCTCTCTCTCCCTCTCCCTCCTCTCTCTCCCTCTCCTGTTCATCTACTCCCTCCATCTCCATTCCCTCTATCCCTCCATTTCTTCCTCCAACTCTCCCCTCCTCATAGTATCTCCTGCAGTCTCCCCCTCCTCTCCACTTCTCTCTTTTACTGTAGCCCAGTCTTTCCTCTCCTCTTTTTCTTCTAGTCTGTCACTATCTCTTCCTCTCCTCTCAGCCCCTTGCTTCTCCTCTCCTCCCCCCAGCATGTATCTCTTCCTCCTCCAGCTCTCTTCTCCTCATCTCATCTCTCTTCTTTTTATTCTCCCTTGTCTATCTCTTCCTCCTCTCCCTCCTCCTTATCTCCTCTTTTCCTCTCCTCCTCTCCCTCCTCCTCCTCTCCTCTCTTCCTCTTCTCCTCTTTCTCTTCTCTCCTGCCTCTATCTCTTTTTCTCCTCCTCCAGCTCTTTCCTCCTCTCCTCCAGCTCCTGGTTGCTGAAGCGAGGACAGACATATGGCCTCCCTCCGTGGGAGGCGGCCAGCTTGCGGACCCCTCCCAGCAGGTCCCGCACCTGGGCGTGGCTCACGGGGTTCCGGAGGCTTCCGTGGTTCAGCACATGGTAGCGGCTGCCGCAGAGACGCACCATCTCCTGCAGCGATGGGTGCGCGTTGGCCAAATAGCTGTCGATGTTGCCCACGGTCCCCAAGTTGCCGTGGGGGTCGTCACGGGTGAAGAGGATGAGAAGATATTCAACGATATCACCACCGAATGTCTGCTGGATATATGTGAGGAGCTGACTCTCACCCTGAGTGAAACGTCCCACCTGCGTGGGTGCACATACACACACACACACACACACACACACACACAAACACACACACACACACAGCACTTTGAAATATGTGATGAAAAGTGCATTATAAATAAAGTGTATTATTATTATTATTATTATTATTATTATTATTATTATTACTACTACTACTACACACAAACACACAAACAAAGACATGCACTTATAAAACTGTTTTAAATAACATGATTTATGTTTGTGTCTATCGCCCTCTTGTGGGGAGACCATGACATTGAGAGGCCTCTGCAGGCAATAGGAACAAATTGAAGTGCACACACTAAAACATCAACACACCTGCATAACTAACACAAAGGCATGTGGCCCAGGCAGAGACAGTGCCAGGCAGTCTCTCACATCATTCAACCTCTCCATGTCATCTTCGTCCCAGAGTTCCGGAGTATCCACAACGACCAGACGGTGTCCGTCCACACAGATCTCCCTGCGTTCACAGCACTCTGTGCCGCCCCGGCTCTCTTCTCTCAGTCGGTTGGTCGGGAATCGGCTTGTTGCCCTGGTCAGGATAGTGTCTGCTGCCGAGGTCTTGCCACTGCCAGACAGACCCAACAAGACGATTGTAGTCTGACCTTTCTCTCCACTCTTAACTGATGCTGTAAGAGCCAATGAGAAAAAGCAACATGCAAATAACAACAGTAGTTAAATTTAACAGTAAACCATTTAAAAAGTTGGTAAGACTACACCAAGGAGAACAGCAATAATAAACAACAATGTCAATTAAATCAATAGCCTAATGAAAATAAATAAATACTATAATATACAAACCATAACGCATAAGTAACACTTAATAAACTCAGTTTATTGAACAGTTATGCCTTTAGACCCCTCTTGAAAGACCCAAAACTATAACAGGAACGGAGAGAACTGGGCAACTCATTTCAACAACAAGGAACCACTGAGGAAAAGAGTCTTGAGTTTGCATTTATGGCTGGTTGACATGGTGCACATTCATTCAGCACAAAACAACAATTGCCACTCTTAGTATTTTCAGAGATCATATTCATCATAAGTCCCCCGACATAATAAACATGGTTTATGTACATAGAGGAATTATAAAGCATTTGTTATGTTTTCAACTCAGAAACATAGACGGACAGTCATAAAGATAGACAGAGAAACACACTTTACCAGTGTTGTTCCCAGATTTGTCTAAAAGACTCTTATATCCCCTAACTGCTTCAGCACAGCTCTCTTTTCTGGCCTCCCACTCCTTCTTCTCAGCCTCCTCCCTCTCTCTCTCCTCCGCATGCCTCCTCTTCAGCTCCTCAACCTCCTTCGCTCGCACCTCGTCATGCTGCCGCAGTCGCTCTGTCGCCTCCGTCTCCTTCGCCGCGGCCTCGGACAGTTTCTCCTTCAGCATGGCGATGGCGACGTCCTGCGTGCGCTGGTGCCGCGCCACGCCGTACATGTCGGCCGTGTAGCCCTCCTGCAGGCCGCTCTGCGACAGCGCGTAGTCAGCCATGGCCAGCAGCGCCTCCGCCTGGTCAGAGGACTTCCTTGCCACGTCAGCGTTGCTGCTGAGCCGGCAGAAGCGCCCGTCGCAGATGTCGACCAGCTCCAGCAGACCTTCCTCAAACTCCTGGGCGAGGGCGGAAGATGCAGATGTTCTCAGGGAGATCACCAGGAGGAGGCTGAAGGCTGCATCCCCAAAGGCGATCCGCAAGACGTCCACTGCACGCCGCTCCTTCGGACCGAAGGCCTCCCCGCGGAGGACCAGCAGGAAGGCCTGCAGTCCGCCCTCCAAAGCCAAACTGGTGAATGAGTCCAATTCAGCAATGATTTCCTCATCCTTCAGCTCAGGGTTGAGAAGGCCCTTTGTGCTGCATAGGGTCAGCTCCCTGTCCGCCACTGCCAGGGTAACATCATAGTCTCCACAAGGCCCTTTCTGCTCACTTGAAGAGCTTTGTTTCACACAGCTCAGTAACATGTCCCAGTCCTCCTGGCAGGACCCGACCACCAGCATCTGACTGGTTTTGTTGAAACTGTCTGAATACACAACAGATTGAATTACCTAATATGGATTTGCTGTATTTTTGCACTCTTTCTAAAAACCAACAGTTAACTGGTTCACTAAACTTTTGTTGCCATAATGCCACAGAAATCCTCACCATTGCACTCTTCCGTGGCAAAGGCCTCTTTCACTCTCCTCATCTATGCTTTGCATATGTGTGCAGTGTTTGAATAAGTAGCCATAGAAGTACTTCTGCTGCTTCATGATAACATCTGAAGTACTATGCACCCAGTGTGTCTTTTGGATAAGTAGCCATTAACATGAATAGGCAGTCTGAACAGTTTAAACAGTAAAATGAAGTAAGAACTTACTCTGAGACATCGTTCTCACCACAACCAGCGGCAGTTTGAAGGTGAAGTGAGCTGAGGACTTGGAACAGGATTTGCTACTTTGTGTGAAGGAGGAAACAAGGCTCTTTTAAACATCCAGATGCGCACAAGATATATGCTATTGCTTGCATCTTTATGTGTACCACGAGAGATACCTGATCCAGAAACAGTTTGGTGACCAACATTGACAACACTGGAAAAGCTACAGATGATCATAGGCTGATCCCTGGTCAGTGAAAGTGACTCATGACTGCAGACATTTGTTTTGCCTGACACGAGGAAGTGCATTCCTCTTTGTCAAAGGACTGTGAGAGATGACTGATTGCCTGTGCACTTCCTCATTCTGTTCAATCACGTTCACCGTGTGGGAGTCAGGGCCATGAGACACAAGACTGGAATGGCTAGTGAGAGGACAAGGAGGAGTAGCCTCACACAATACCGAAACACCTCAGTATGTTAAGAACTATATTAAAGGAGAATTCCGGTGTGCTATTGACCTAAAGTGTATTGAAACATGATACCGAGTGTGAACGTATGTCTCATAGCCCATCTCGACTTGTCCCCTGCACTCCAAAATCTGGCGCTAGTTAGCCGATGCTACCAACAGCTTTTTCAGTAGTGGTGCTTCGGCATCGGGCTAGCCATGCAAATAAATCACTGTTTTACACCCATTTACGAGGCTCAATGTATCTCCACACTTCATTGGTAGACTTCCGAGGGCCCTGACATTTAAAACGAGACATTGAGAACTTTGAAAAAGCACTGGTAGTTTACTTACAAGACGATTTATACAGACAATATCTTCACGAAGTTTAACGTTTGCAGCCATCTTGAATTTAGTCACGATAAGTCGAGCAACGAGTAAGAATGAACAGGTATGATAAGGGATCAGATTCCAAAAATAATTCAGTGGAAATGCATGAATCCATGCATTTCCACTGAATTATTTTTGGAATCTGATCCCTTATCATACCTGTTCATTCTTACTCGTTGCTCGACTTATCGTGACTAAATTCAAGATGGCTGCAAATGCTAAACTTCGTGAAGATACTGTCTGTATAAATCGTCTTGTAAGTAAACTACCAGTGCTTTTTCAAAGTTCTCAATGTCTCGTTTTAAATGTCAGGGCCCTCGGAAGTCTACCAATGAAGTGTGGAGATACATTGAGCCTCGTAAATGGGTGTAAAACAGTGATTTATTTGCATGGCTAGCCCGATGCCGAAGCACCACTACTGAAAAAGCTGTTGGTAGTATCGGCTAACTAGCGCCAGATTTTGGAGTGCAGGGGACAAGCCGAGATGGGCTATGAGACATACGTTCACACTCGGTATCATGTTTCAATACACTTTAGGTCAATATCACACCGGAATTCTCCTTTAAGAACATAGGGTACAAATGTATCCTAAAGAATTTTAAACATAACAAATTTAGTCAGGTGCTCAACAACACACTGCTAAAAAAAAGGCTGTATGAGACTGATAGACTCATACAGCATAGACTGATGCTTGAAACAGGAGACTTCACAAATAAAAGCAGACCTGCAACCAGACCTATATGGGCTTTTCATGTCAACTTGTGCTCTTCATTTGACTTGATCTGCTTCTTCGCCAACACAAACTGTGTCACCTTTGATTCAAATAGACGGTGTCAGTGAATGAGCTGTGTGCTTTGAGGGGTCTTTTGATGAGCAGTCATGCCCTTAAAGGTGAGTGCAAGAGATAATAAACATGTAACTCAGCATGTATCTCTGCCATAGGCTACATAAACTATTAGTCTCCCATAGACAACGCCTAGCCTATGTGCAAACTTGTGTAGGCCTATAGCCTATAAGCATATGATACAGCCTGTCATAGCCTAGTAGGCCTACAGTATTTTTACCAGCCAGGATTTCCTTTAACCCGATGACACAAAGGAATAAGTCAAACCAACAATAGGTAGCAGGAAAACAGAGGAAATGGTGTGTGTGTGTGTGTGTGTGTGTGTGCATGTGTGTTAGGTCTGTCATAGGCCATGAAATTTGAAAAGTTAGGCTATCACTTTTGGGGGGTCGTAGAACTAGCCTATGTTGTAATGAACCCCATGTTGAAGCCTATGTTGTAAATGAAGGATGAGATGAAATGAGGATGAGGATGAGATGAGATGAGTTGCCATCCAAATGCTTAATGTGGATATGATTTTTTTTAAGTAGGCTTTAGTAATGCATCGACACTGCTTCACACAGACAGTTGTGTCTATTCATCATTTCTATGGAGGATATGAGTATTTGGAGTGACATCATTGCTCGATGCTGAGAAACCATTGTGAGAAACTAGAAATTCATGTTTTCGTTGTTTAGTACGCGCGGCCGCTCCGTTTGCTGGTCCATGCAGACACAAAATATTCTAGCCTGGTGTCGGAGTAGCCAGTCTGGCGACTGCCTCTGTAATGTAACTTGCCAAGACTATTGCATTCTTGGAAAATATACTCAGTCAACGAGATCAAGAAAGTAATCCATTAAATTCATTCCTTATATTTTCGTTATTTTGTCATCCATTTCCTTCCTCAAACCACAAGACCAACTATATTTCCTGCCGAAGAAAAGGATTGCTGTAGGATTGCAAGGGTTGCTGCTGTCAAGGGACGCCCGTGTTACTTGGACTTTCTCACTACAAGGGTAAGGATGTTCACTGAGTGTCAATATTTACCTTTGTAATTGTGTACTATCCGCAACCATGATAAAGATAAACGTTTCAGTTATTATTGTGGTGATGGGATGACACAGTATATGTTTCAGTTCAAAATCTCGTTTTTCAATCGCCGTTGGTATTACCTTACTGCCCCAATTTTCGTAAATGGTATGGGCGGTTACTATGCCTCCATCTCTCTGTTTCGTTCTACACAGCCTTCTCGACTGTTGATGATGGAGTTTCACCGCGGGGTCATCAAGAATAACGCAGAATTCTAAAAACGTTATTTTTGAATGTGCCATTGTCCAAAATGACTAGCATACGGAGGAAAAGTGGAAAATATTCACCAATGAGCTCGGCAGTCAGGTAACGTTAATAACTTTTTTTCTTCTAGTGACATTTTCTTTTTTTGAATGTAGGTTAGTAGGATGTTTCAGGTCGCCGCGCAGCGCAGCTGCGAGCGAATACAGATGTTGACCCGGCTTTCTCATCCATACTGTCCAGCATCCACTAACGTCACGTTAACGTTTACAGTTACTACCATTAACACTTAGATAACGTTAATCTAACGAGCTATTTTTGCTAACGGTAAGATCATCGGTAGGGTTGACTAGCATGACATGCCATGTATTTTTTTTTAATTTGGTCTTAAATTGAAGACTGTAGATGCTATCTAGCTACATTTTGAATGTCTGCGCCATATTGAGCTAGCACCGTTGACGTTAACGTTAGAAACGGTCAAGTTTTAAGATAACGTTAACGTTAGCTGGCTTAGGTTTGATATTTCGAATAACGTCAGCAGCTGTCATTGAATAATCCAGTGGGTGATAATAGCCTAACGTTATCTCCTCGTTTTGTTAACCAAGTTAACGTTAACATAATGTAACGTTAACGTTAACCTTAAATGTGTTTGTCTACGTTATGCGTTTTCTGTCTTTGTTATTAAAGCTTTAAACCTCTAACGTTAACGTTATTCTACACAACCAATGCTGTTACTTATTTATTTTATCTTCCAACCTTAGCCATTGCTATGGCGAGAAAATGCACGTGCCTGCGGTATTCTGCATTAACGTTATAGAGGGGGAAACGTCAGGGGGAAATCCTAGTAGTGCATTAATGCCCGCATCCATCTTGAAGGATCAGGGCTGGACGGTAAAGAGGGATGTAAACATCCGCTGCAGTGCATGGAGCTCAGTACCATGAAACGTGACTTGATTTTAGATGCGATATCCTATCTAGCTGGTTTGCTGGATGATGATTAAAGCTTGAGATTAAGATTCCAGACTGGCCTCGCCCTGCCCGACGAAATACTGCGTTTGCCCACCCAATTAACCTACTAACTGGACGTATTAAGGTCACGTTTGGTGGAGTTTATTGTACGGAGTCGCGAAAAACAGTGGCACGGAGGAGGCCAGAAGCAGAGGGGGAGTGGGGTTTCTAGGAGACTGAAGCTCTGCATTGTTGTCGACCTCTTCACTTCAACTCTCACACAAAAAGACAAAGCTCTGCATAGTTTAAGCAGCAGTTTCTCATAGATTCACAGATACGAAAGAAGCCACCAAAGCCTAAAGGAGATCTTAAGACACAATGGATGCATTCATGTCAACAATAGGAAACAATATGACTGGTGTGATAATGACATTATTGCATTATTCCATGCAATGCATTTACTGATGTATCATTCACAACATTGTCAGGGCACAGTGGAATCATTGTGCTTGAAAGTTGTGGAATGAGTTTTCCTTTGCTGTGTGGACTAGGGCACACTTGGCCTAATAAACTGCAGGGAAGGGGGCCGAGTTTCTTGGGGCTTGCAGACCCCTCAGGAAAAAAAATATACTGCACATGCCTAGACATGTTCTGCTTCAGCTGCCGTAGGCTGCATATGCATGTTTTTCTCCATCTCGTGCTCATGGGAAAGTCCTTTGGGACATTATTTATGACCATTTCTGATTCCTCTTTTTTCTGCTCAACACAAAGATGGGACCAACAGAGTCCTCCCCCTGTTGTAGTTGAATGAGGTTACTTCATATTATGATCAATGTGCTATGAGCAATTTGGGTTATTTTTCTTTGATGACTTCCAAACAATGGGCACTGGGTTATTTTTCTTTGATGACTTCCAAACAATGGGCATTGTCTCATGGCACTTTGCAGAAACTAGCCTTAATCTCAATATAATGGAATATGATTGCTTTTGGGAAACTAGAATGAGGTTCTTGTCTGAAGACAGTTTTTCTAGTACCCAGTTTTGGGGTTGTCATCTAATGCTACAAGTGTTAGGCTGTATCACATGCCAAATGTTTTGTTACCACAACATTTCACAGTTTGAATGGTGTTCATGTGGCAAAAATGTTCACAATGGTAAGTTAAAATAGCATTAATGGTAAGAGAACCACATTGGGCTTTCAGTCAGACCTAAGGTTAAGTTGTCCTAATTGGCACCAGTATGTGCTGTTTCACTAAAAAGTGAGAAACCATTGTTCGAAGCCCACTTTTAACAGAGAGTCTATTGATTGCACGGGAATAGTCAACGCCTTGTCACTTTCAATTGAGCAAAGCACAGGCTGATTCCAGTTTAGAGTGTGGATGCAGGCCTAATGGGTGTGCTCACATCAACCAAATTGTCACCTAAATGATCAATATGCCAATAACATTTGGGACTGTAGTTTAAAAGGGCCAAATGAGTTCACCATACTGGTTATCAGTATTCTGATTATCATTTCAATGACAGCGAGTTAAGCCTAGCTTTTACAAAGATTCTCAAATTCATTTGTTGTACAAAGCTATATGAATGGACTATGAGACCTTCCACCAGGCCTACATAATTTAGGCTGTTGTGGGCACAAAAAATCCTGAGCATCTTTACTGACAACATTGTCAAAAATGTTGTCAGCTGTGTTGTTGAATGTGTTGGCAAGCTAAGTTATTGACTGTGACAAGTGAGCTCAGCTAGTTTTGGGGTAAAAACCCCCTTAGGGTATCTTGCAGACTACGAAAAACCCATATTTTTCGCAGCTGCCGACATCCATTTTACATTATAAGTCTATGGAGTAGACTGTGTTTTCAAAAAAGTCCTCGACTTTAAAACACGATCGCAGGTGTGTTTTTAAAGTTGAGAAATGTTCAACTTCTAGCGGAAAAAAACTAACCTGACCCTAGCCAGATGAATTTCGCTCCGCCTAGCTCCAGTCATCCATCTGGAACCGATCCATTGAAGTGTTGCTTCAGAAGGCTGGGCCTAATCAAAAAATGCTTGCATATGATTGAATAAGCCACTTGTCCGTCATCTATTGACGTGCTACTTCAACCACTCACATCGAAGCCAACCCGTGATGCTAATAACAGTCTCACAGTCGCTTCTACGCTATGTCACATCTATGAAACTCCCGCCCTGCGTCCTGATTGGCTGAACCATAAAGTCGGTTGCAGAAATCACTTTCAATGGAAGAGGTCCCAGATGGATGTGAGTGAAGCTAGGCGGAGCTAAGCGGAACGAAATTCATCTGGCTAGGGTCAGGTTAGAAAAAAACACCCTAAGTCTAAGCTTTTTGGAGTAAAAACAATGGCAGATTTTTTAAAAACTGAAAAAGTGGTCTGCACAACTTTTCCTGTCAGAAAAAGAAGCCTGAACGTACCCTAACAACCCCTTTAGCCATGTTTGTTGTGTCACAGTAGCATCTCTGTACAGTGTTCAGGCTTAAGGCATGGAGGTTAGAAGATTGCATCTTGTGAATCTGATAGCCGTCCTCAATGTAACTTTAACCTGTTTGTTCCCCAGCTGCTCTCGCCTGCGACAGCTCCAGGCCCTACTGAAGGATGGCGCCAGCAACGCACCTGATGCCATACTCTGCTCTTTAGGTGTGTGTGGGTGTGTGTGGGGGTCCATATACGACAGTGAAAGATAGTGTAACTGGAAGGTATGATTAGATTAATAATCCTCACCCCATGGTGTTCAGCCTCATTTTAGAGAATGACCTTATAATCCTTATACAGATCTATTCAAAATTCTGTGTGACTGTGTTGGTGTGTGTGTGTGTGTGTGTGTGTGTGTGTGTGTGTGTGTGTGTGTTACAGATTACATTTACTATTATTAAGTATCAAACAGAGAGAGAGATTAAATTCATAATTACTAAATTTCAAACCTATAATCCTCCATTGAAAATTTGACTTATGCGATATGGATGTCTTATGGATTAAGCACATATCTGAAGCCTTGTGTGTTAATGTATTAAACCCCTGGGACTGGTGGCCTAACCAGTCCTCTCTGTTCCTAAGCAAAGGGGGTACAACTGCTTCGGTGTTGAATGTCTTTGTCTATGTGTGTGTGTCAGGAATTGATAGCCGGTACAATGAGGGCTGCACTGAGCTGGCAAACTACCTGTTCTTTGGCCTGTATCGGCCCAACCAGCTGGACCTGGATCACATCTCAGATGACCTTGCAGAAGAGGTGCTGGACGGTGCGTATCCCCTATCAAACCTAAGGCCTACTACCTTCTCCACAGAGACTCTTTTTGTATACCGTGAAGCTATTATGTGTTTAATACAAAGTAACTATCTATTAACTATTAACTAACTAGCACAAGTTAACTATTTTGGCAGGCAAACTGGGGCCTAGATGTACTAAGAATTACCGCCAAATTACCGCCTGTTTCTCATGCTTTTTGTACCTTAAAACATGGCATTCTATGTACAAAACTGATTGCACTTAGATCAAAGCGCATTTTGCGTGCCACTAGAGCACAAAATGGCTATCAGCGCTTTTCTTACTGATATATGCATTTATAGGAAGGCGAAAGAGAAGTGGGAGTATCGCGCAAACAGGGGAGGAGAAGTGCTAATACCGATTGATTAGGTATTCCGCCATATGTATGAAAACAGCGCACATCTGTTTTGCAGTGAAAAACTTCTGCCTGTTAAAAGCAGGTGTAATCCAAATTCCGGTTAAATGTGTCAATTAGAGAAACTTTTAGAGACGGCTGAATCAGTATTCAGAGCATCAGTTTTCTTCATTGTACTATGTGAAAAGCAGCCTAAACTTTTGTTTGCCTTTCTAATATCATATTTTCACTTTCACGACATCCACTTCCCAATCTGCTAGACTAGGTAATTAAGTCAGCCATAGTCTACGTGCAGTAAAGTGTTTTTATAAGTGGATTAGAAGAACTACTAGGCCTAGCCTGTATATCGCTGCTTGTTGACATGTTATTATCATGTATGATCGCTAAACTTTGATTCTTGTTAATGTCGCAATCGGTTAACTCCATTCAGCTGCGCTTGTGGTTCAGCTGTGGGCACGCAATTTGTGTTGTAGAGGGGGCGGTGATGAACGCTGTTTACGTAATGAAGTGACAGCTTAGAAAATTCCATGCATCATGACAAAGCACAGCATTGGCTTTCTGCGCATACCAAAACTCAGTATTAGCACTTTCTTTGTACATCCGACCCTGAGTGTAGCTGGTATACTTCTACTTTACTTTTATGTCTTTACTGCTGGCTTGTGTAATGGCTGTGTTTAAAAAGAATATGTTGCGGCACAGACAAAACAAATGGTTGTGTTTATAGGTCAATTTCACCAAATAAGGGAATGTTGCTGGTATTAGTTATTTCAGTAGTTATTTAAGTAGTTATCATCAGTTATTTAGAGAAAATGTTGTGGCTGTATCGAAAGTCATGTAATAATTAGCTGGCGTATACTTGAGCTGAGGGACAAAAGCCCAGCACAGCTGCCGGACTGGAGTGGGGAGACCCTTGAGTCGTGTCCGCTGTCTCAGCGGTCAGGAATGCACCGGGGGGGGTTGAGCGCGGGGGATGGGGGCAGATATCAGCACGTGGATGGGCCTTGCCAGAAGACAGGGCTGCACGTGATGACGGCTCTCGAGTTGCCTTGTCTCCCCCCACTGCCTTTGCCTTTGTTTTTCCTTGCCCTTTTATTTTGACGATGTTTATCGGCGCTTGTTTTCCTGCCAGGCCCCGCTTGCCCTCTGGCTGTACTCTGTTACATTGTGTTTATCTGGAGGTTGTGTTTTCCCTCTTGGTTTCAGTCTGGTGATCTGTGTGTGTGTGTTTTTAAGTCTGTTTGTTGCTTCTTTTTTTTTGCGGCCTGCAGATGTGATCCTGCTGATTAAAGCCGAGAGCGTCCACCTGTACTGCAACCCGTTGAATTATGAGTACCTGCTGCCCTTCGTAGCCCACTGGAGGAACCTCCATCTGCACTGCATGACAGAGACAGAGGTAACCCTGAGTTAGTTGGGCATGGACAGTGCCCCCAATCTGCCACACTGCCCTCCTACCGCTCCCTCCCAGGGCACAAGCATATGCCCAAACTGATCCCTTTTCTGAGGTTAATGACTTTAATCCCATGACATAGTAATCACTTTAAGATAAACCTCTTTCCCCCCTTTCTCCTCATGTCTCTTTCACTATCATATTGTTGTCAGTCTCGGTTTCTATCTCCTTGTTGCTGGCTCTTGTTATGTTTCTTTTGTTTTTTTTCTGTCTCTTCCTTGTTCTACTGTATGCTTTTTATTTCTCTTTTTTGCTCCTACATACTGTATGCTTGTGTGCTTGTTTCTTACTGTGTCTGTCTCTCTCTCTCTCTCTCTCTCTCTCTCTCTCTCTCTCTGTGTCAGTATGAGGATGAAGAGGCAGCGGAGGAGTTCAAGATCTCTAGTTTTGTGTCCATGGTGCAGGACTGTAGCCGCATTGGGATTCCCTACAGCTCCCAGGGTCAGTCCAGCTCCCCATCTCACCCACACACTCACGCTTTAGCTACAGTTTAATCAGCGCTTGTGCTTTGTCTTATTTTCTGTGTGTGTGTGTATGTGTATGTTCTTAAAGGTCACATGCAGAAATTTGACATGTTTATGCTGGAGAAGTGGCCCATCATTCAGGCCTTTGCTCTGGAGGGAATTGGAGCTGGAGGGTTTTTCACCATGAAATATAAGGTACAGACCGATTTACATTTACAGCAATGAAGAGCACTTTTTATTACAGCAGCAGATTCAGTTACACAGAAGGTAGAGACTGAACAAAATCGAAGCATAACTTACCAACAGAAATGTAGATGACAAATTTAATTTTAATATTGAAGCAATATAAGGCCTCTCAGAATATCATTTTTATTGAGTGTAAGAGTCAAACTGAACTGTAAGTGCTGTGTAATTGATTGTAAGGGACATGTTATGAAAGGACAACAGCCAGGGGCAGAGATAGCTGGCAGGAGCCGCAGTTTCAGTGCAAAGGTGATTGGATTTTGTTTGATAAGGTAGTTGAAAGCTTTTAAAGATGCTCTAAGTGATGCCACACGTTTTTTTAGGCTAAAACATTTTATGTCACTTACTGCAAACATGATCTAACCAACCGCTAGCTGTCTGTGTCCTGAATACACTGTAAAAAAACGCGATCTCTGTGGACAGGCAAGAAAAACAACCTGGGCAAACTAGCCCATAAAAAACATAACAAACTGTTCCAGCAAATCACAGACGAGATGCGCGTTTAGGAAAGTTTAAATTGCACAGGAGCAGCACGAGAGGGAGGGGGAGGAAGTAGCGAGCTAGCTCTCTGTTTTGTTTGAAAGTCAACAGAAGTGACGTTACCCAGCATCGCTTAGAGCACCTTTAAGATTTTAAAAAATGCTTATTTTATGACACTTTACTGAAGCATTGAACAAAAGTTTTGAATTGAAAGATCAAGATGGCAGTCATATTACTCTTCTCTTTAGTCTGGTTCATTATGTTTCATTACAAATCTGTGAGAAAATGCAGTAATCTAAATAGATCTAATTCTAACCAAGATTTAGTTCTATGACTGTTCTCATTTTGGGGTCTGATAAAGAAAGAATAAATCTCTTCTTTTTTAAAACAGAACAGACAAGATTTAAAAATGTATTTCTATAGTGTCTTATTTCCATTGTATTGTGAAGAAGAATTGTATGAAATCTAGTTGTGAACTCCGTAAAGAATCCAGATGAAATTGAAATGGTTCCTGACACAATCAATTTCATGAACGAGGTTATTAAACAAGTGCGGTTGACTTGATAATTCACTGTGATGAACACCCAGACTGCTAACTGGACTCGTATACCGTATATTTCAGGGATAACCAACATTTGTGATATTATTTGTTGAGGTTATTTGTGTGGTTGGTTGGTTGGTTGTTGGAATGATGACTATATTTTCTGGTCTGTTCAGCTAATGGACGTGAGTGAGAGGGTGTGGCAGACGTATGCTAGACTGGACCCCATGTCTCTGGACCGACTCATCACAGAGGTAGGCCAACACACAAATACCAAATACCTGCATCACACACATACACACACGTTAATGCACAAATACTATATTATTACAGTAATGCAGTGTGCATGTTGTGTGTGATGTCTGTATGCTACTGAGACCTTGAATTTCCCCTTGAGGATCAATAAAGTATCTATCTATCTATCTATCTATCTATCTATCTATCTATCTATCTATCTAATGCCATGTCGTGTGAATGTGTTTATTGAGAGTATAAATTAGTGTAATTTATTCACCCATATCATGCATGTGTGTATCAGGACCTGGCCCTGTTTGAGAGGCAGTGGAGCAGCTTCTTCTCAAGTCTCAACATTGAGACACAGCTGTCCATGCAGGAACTCTCTGAAGCCCAAGCTGGAGAGGTACACACACACACACACACACACACACACACACACACACACACACACACACACACACACAGATCCCTGACAATCAAGTCACAGCACCTGCGGTTAGAGACCCACCAGTTACTTACTTACTTATTGACTGATTGATGTGGCTGACGCGTTTATCCAAAGCGACTTACATGCGTCAATTATTACAAGGGCCAGTCTCCCCGGAGCAACTCAGGGCAAATTGCCTCGCTCAAGGGCACAGTGGTGGCAGTCAGTAATCGAATCAACAAATTTGTCTGGCTGCTGCATGCTAGCCCAGCTCCTTATCCACTACACTACCACTGCCCCAGAGAGCGCTGATGGAAAAGAAACGCCATCGGTGTTTTCAAATAACACCATTGCCTAGTGTTTGTGCTGTAGGTTAACTGTGTAGCATGGGCTTTTGAAGTGATAAACCCATTTCACAGTGCCACAGGATTGTTACCCCCAGGAGCAGCCAACTCAAGACTAATTTATTCACTTGTCATGGCCGCACAGCAGCCGACACTAACGCGGAGTCTGGCTGCCTTGTGAAAGCAGCTGAACCGTGATGGTGTGGTGACATGTGGAGGCGAACTAATTAGTGTTGAGAGCTCTTAAGAAGTGATTAAGGCTTGAAATTCTGTCTCACACAGACACTTTTATTCTTTGAGTCTGTCTGTCTCTCTTTCTCTCTCTCTCCCTCCCTATTCCTCTCTCTCTTTCTCTCTCTCTCTCTCTCTATTCCTCCCTCTCCCTCTGCCCCCCACCCTCTCTCTCTTTCTCTCTCTCTCTCACTCTGTCTTTAAATGTTTGCTCATTCGCTCATTTCTTGTCTTTTCCCCACTCAGGCATTCCGCACTTACTTTTCCCACGGACTGATTTCCAGCAATATCTCAGACAAAAGGTAACTGCGACACTGCAGACACACATACACGTGTGCGCGTGCACACATGCAGATCTTAACCCATATAGACACAGCTATCAATCACAGGCAAGACCCTCGAGCAACCTTTTCCCAGCTGGAATGTGTGCTATGCATTACTCCATCAAGTCATGTGTTTTCTGTCAGCAGCACTAGACTGTTTGATCGTGAGCGTAATGGTTTTGTGTGTGTGTGTGTGTGCAATGTGTCTGTACATGTGTGTGTGTATGTCTGTGTGTGTGTGTGTGTGTGTGTGTGTGTGTGTGTGTGTGTGTGTGTGTTCATTGGGCAGTAAAAGCTGGCAGCCGTTTGCGCTGTTTGGGAGCCACTCGTCCATGGAGGACATCCAGAGCTATTGCTTCACCTTCCCCTCCGAGGGCCACCAGATCCGCAACACCGGGCCCCGCGGGGCCAGCTCCAAACACATGGTGAGGCCCCCTCACACACACACACACACACACACACACACACACACACACACACACACACACACACACACTGTTCCTGTAAACAAGACCATCTAAAAGTACCATCTTCTACCCCACATAACTCTGTTACACTGGGTTCATTTGGTTGTGTATGTGTGTATGTGTGTTTGTGTGTGTGTGTGTGTTTTTCAGGTTTTGCAGTGCGTTGCCCCAAAAGGGCCTCTGGCATGTGCACGAACATACTTCTTCGGCACCACGCATGTCCCATACCTTGGTAAGTGTGAAGTGCATGATGTGTGAGCGTTTTTTAAGTGAGTGTTTATGTGTGTGTGTTTGTGTATGCATGTGAGTGGGACTGTGTGTGTGTGTGTGTGTGTGTGTGTGTGTGTGTGTGTGTGTTCCACAGCTCTGTGAGTCTTACTCCTTCCTCTCTCTCTATCACAGGAAATGACAACGTTCAGCAGAAGAACACAGACCTGCTGTGAGTGTACATAAGTGATAGCTCAGTGCGTTCTGTTTCAACACACACTCTCTGTATCTTCACTCCATGTGGAATGCTGTCGGGAAGAAAGCCCTGTGTTCTTTTTTATTTTTTAAGATTGAAGTGTTTTTGTAAGGGAGGGGGTATTGATCTGAGCGCCTTCTGTAACTGACTTGTGGCTATGTTCTTTTATTGTTTTAAACTTGACATATCTGACAGGGAACATAAAGGATGTGTGCATTGTTCTGTTCTATTCTTAAAGTGTGTGTGTGTGTGTGTCTTTCCTCAGGCTGCTCTCTCAGATCTATGCTGCTGCTGTTCAAGGGGTTTTCTCTGGCATCAAGTGTTTCTCCTACAACTCCAGCATCAGTAAGGTGCGGCCCACTCCCCTCTCCACAGCACTCTCCAGTAGCGCTGAACTGAACCATTAATTGCATTTGCGATAATATCGTGATGTGATCAAACATGATTTTCTAAACGCAAAGACAGCGATTACTCTCTGATCACACACTGGCCGCAGCACGTGCAAAATGCAACGTCACCAAAGTGCTTACTAGCGCGACTACTTGCCTTCTTTAAAGTGCAGTAGAGAGAGCTATTTTGGTTAAAAAAAAACCCTCTTCATTACCTTTTGCTGGATAATTGCCATGTCCCTGGTTCCTAGTTTCTTTCTCCTACTCCCGTGTGCTGCAACCCTCGCTGGTAACTTGTTAACTTTTCCAGCTGACTTTTACAACTTCACGACTGTTTAGGCTACATGGCCATTCGCTGCAACTCTCTCTGGTAACTTTTATCCAACTGACTATTGGCTGTAGAGGACAGTGATAAGAGGGTGCATTTAAGATATCCGAGGGGGTTGGCGGCGCAAACATTTCATGTCACAGTTAATATGCGAGTAGTTGACAAACAGCAGCAAGCCACAACAATCCAGCTGTGTTCTAACATTTAGCTTACCAGCTAAGATTCTGACATGCATGCTGCTAACTGCTGATAACGTTGTTAAAGAGTTAAAAAAAAAAAACGCATATTAAAGAGTTAAAAAAAAAATTGCAATTCAGTTATTTTCCAAAATCGCTCAGCCCTACTTTCCAGTCAACCATCCTAGACACACGGTACACACCTCTTCACTGAAATACATTTGCTTTTTCTCTGTTTTTGATTGTGTGTCTGTTTGTGGGTGTGGTTGGGCGTGTATGTGTTGACATGGTGCTTTTGTTTGGCTTTTTCAGGCAAAGGATGTTGCAGAGCAGACATTTCAGCGTAATTTGGACTCCCTCGGTTTAACCCAGTATAGGAATGCTCTAAGGTGACCGACACACACACACACACACACACACACACACACACACACACACACACACACACACACACACACACACACACACACACTGGCTATGAAATTGTTATATCAAATACACACACACACACTGGCTATATATTAAATTGTTATATCAAACACACACACACTCACACTCACACTCACACACACACTCACTCACACTCACTCACACTCACACTGGCTATATTAAACTGTTATATCAAACAAATGTTTGTATCCCTTTGTTTATTGTTTTATCTCGTGAAATGGGTCATCTGAAGTTTAGTGTCTGTCTGTGCTCTGTTTTAGGTCGAAGGCCGTGTTTAGCATTCAGGCTGTGAATAATGAGGGAAGGTGGGTTGATCTAGGACACAAACACACACACACACAAATAGCAACATACTCTGCAATCTCTCTCTCTCACACACACACACACACACACACACACACACACACACACACACACACACACACACAGAAGCAAAGCAATGCACTCTGCAATATTTCTCTCTCTCTCTCTCTCTGTTTCTCTATCTCTCTCTGTCTCACATACACACACACACACAATCACACACATCCATAACTGCACTGTTTGTGTCTTGTAGGGTGGTGCCCTTGAGTCAACCAGAGAGCCGCTTCCTGGTGAAAACTGTAAGTGAATCTCATTTGGGCCTATTTGTGTCTTTGCAATTCCCAAGGTCCTAAGGTCACTGCATGAGTTGTATGTCTTAGTCACTTAAATGAACCCATGCTGATTATATAGAGCTCATGCTGTCCCAGAGAGTGTGTGTGATCGTAAGGAATCCTGTTGATGAGTCCACCCTAAGGGTGGAGAGAGGTTACAGAACAGCTGTGGGTGGTGGTTGGTATTGTTTGGGACTGACGGGGTGGCGCTGTTACTCCTCCTGCAGGCGTCCATGTCGGTGTATGACATCCCCGATCTCCAGCGCGCAGGAACTGAACTGGGCTCTGTCATCTTCTCAGAGTCCTTCCTAGAGTCCAGCATTTACATCCAGGACAAAGGTGGCGTGTGTGTGTGTGTGTCTGTGTGTGTTTGTGTATTGGTGATGTTTGCTTGTTTGTGTCCCGATATAATAAACTTTATTGAATGTTTGCCAGGAAAAATAGGCTTTATTGAAATGGTAAAAAAGTTATTGTATTTTATTTAAACGCCTTTCTCTGTTAATGGACAACAGCATACTGGCATTGCATGACACAGCACAGGCATACATCACTGTCAAGAACATTATGGCTACACTACAGAAAAAATGCGACAAAATGTCGCAAACCACAGATTGATACTAACAAACAAAGTAACCGTCTGCTATCCGACGCTACACTAGTAAGGTAACAAAGTTGCTGTAGCCTTGCACCGAAATCGACGGTGACATGTGAAATATAAAACTGTTGAACACCAACATTAATAAAACGTAATAATTGTTGACGCTTCTGACATGGGTGTCAAAACAGGCTAAAGACCCTATCGCACAGCATATTAGATTGAACACATAACTCAAAACATATGCAACATAGGCCTACACAACGCAATATTCATAGGCTAGCCTACATTAAATTGATCCACATATCACAAATATAGCCTACAACAAATGCTAACATCATAAACGCACAGTGTAGCCTTTAACCTACATTTTCAAAAAGAAGAGAAAGAACGCTCTGAGGAGGCCACTGAAACAGGCACACAAAGACACAGATGAATAAGTTCATCTACCTCGCTGAAGAGAGCTCTTGTTTGTGGATGGAGCTTACTCAATATCCATGCCACCTTTCACCGTGGTGCACCGAGACTCCCCGATAACACTATGCGTCATTTTAAGCTTTAGATTTTCACGGTAATATTCAGCTACTTAATATGGCATATTGTCGTACCATAAAGCTAGCGTCATAGGATATCTCCCTCAGGTTTGTTTTGTTAATTTGTTTAGTTTTTGTTTAGATCTCCCAGGTCTAATGTAACATTTTTTAGTGCATAATAGAATAATAGACAGGGGGACGGAGAGCTTCTTTTTTTTTCTGATCGTGAGTGGTATGACACATAAATACGCGTGCTTTCCTGCAGGGGGTGCTGCCGCACCCCCAGCACCCCCACTTCCCACGGCTATGGCGTGGGTGTGGGTGTGTATGTAATGTGTTGTACCTCCTGTATCCTGCAGATGGCGCCATGTCCTCAGACAGCTGCTTCACCATCCTCACCTCCTCAGTGCCACGATATGTCTCCTGGCTGGTACGCCTCCATTTTAGACTCCCTCTCTCTCCCTTCTGTTTTGTGGATGGCCACTCATTTTTCTGAGCAAATATTTTGTAGACTAAATGTGTGCGTGTGTAATATTTCACAGGTGGATGACAGTGATGTGAAACTCTCTGAGCACGCCCAGCAGTTGCTGAAGGTACGAGTTGACTACCACTGTGCTAATACTCTACACACAATCTGATACACCATGCATTCAGTAGCGTTCGCACACATTTCTTACTCATCCATAAAGTCGTTAACAAAAACACTGTGTGTGTGTGTGTGTGTATGTGTGTGTGTGTGTGTGTGTGTGTGGGTGTAGGCTGAGGAAGGAACATGTTTGGGGACCCTCCTGGCTGTTGGAGACTCAGCCCAGGTGTTTTCCTCTAGCCCACTCTGCACACCTGAAGAAGGTAAGACCTTCTCTTTTTTTCTTTCTGTCTGTCTCTCTCCCTCTTCCTTTCTCTCTCTCTCTCCCTCTCTCTCTCTTGCTTTCTCTTCCTCTCTCTCTCCCTCTCTCTCTTTCTCTCTCTCTCTCTCCCCTTCTCTCTCTCCCTCTCTCTCTTTCTCTCTCTCTCCCTCTCTCTCTCTTTCTCTCTCTCTCTTTATTGGCCAAACCTCTCATGTCTGTTTGTTCTGTCTCCTTTTTTTACTAGAGACTTATGGTTAAACCTCTCTTTCTTGTGTGTGTGCGTGTGTGTATGTGTGCTGCAGGTAAACTGGTGTTTTTCTCAGAGGGGTTGCTGTTTGTCCACCCCCAGTACGGTGCGGTCACTCTCTCCAAGAACCACATCAAAGGCGTCAAGCTGTATGACGGGGTACAGACACCTCTGCACACACTCCTCTCACCACCGCACCGGTCATTTCAAAGCTTCCTTTCATTGATTTACAGAGCACTCTGTCATTTCCTGTCGGATGACATTGATCATGGCTGTCAGTGTGTGTATGTGTGTGTGTGTGTGAGTGTATGTATGCTGTGATTGTTGATTGTGATGAATAAGACCTGTGTGTGTGTGTGTGTGTGTGTGTGTGTGTCTGTCTGTCTGTCTCGTAGGACTCTCTGTCAAAGCTGTCAGTGCTGTATGTGGAGTACGAGAGTTCTCTGCTCCCACACCTCCCCTTCCACCTGCAAAGCAAAGACCACTGCCTGGGCCTGGCCTTAACACACAGCACCAAGAGCTACAGAAGCCTGTACTCACAAGTAAGCACACACACACACACACACACACACACACACACACACACACACACACACACACACACACACACATACACACACACACATACACACACATAAGCAGTCACTGGAGGGGTCAGTATATACTCTATCAGAGCCTCTACTCATAGGTGAACTCACATAAACATTTCACACCAACACACACACACACACGCGCGCGCCAGGGATGGAAATTAAATATTTTTTCCACCTGCCACTGTGGCTGGTGGATTCCAAAATCTACCAGCCACTTAACTTTTTTACCAGCCACAAGAGAAATGGCATGAAAATGTGATATCATGATTATAGTAGCCTAGGCTACTTAAAATGATCACGGTTATCGGCATTATTGCAATACGACTAAAATGTGCTGAATTTTGCCCTAAACCTACAAGCACAGTAGCAACAAAGCTAAAAGCCAACATAACCACAATAATATGCCATATGTCATGTCATAAAAGTGGTGTGGCTCCTTTAAGACTCCGTTTGTGTGAGTTCTGGAGCATCCTATAATCGACTCTCCAACTTGATCTAACTATACTGTACATCATCTGATTTAAATATTTAAAGGCTATATTTAACATTTAGTATTTATTTTCTGTTTGGCCTATGAAATCATGCACTGAACAATAAATTCACAGCTTTTAATATTTACAGTTATCTAGGCGATATTGTTAACATTTATTTTGTATTTGGCCGTATCGTGTATTACAACAGTCCAAAGTTAGAGACCTCGTAGACATTTGCTTTAATTTCAAAACCGGATTACTCTGGAACGGCTAATTGAATAACGGAATGCTTTACACCAGGGGTCCAAATCCGGCCCACGTCCGGCCCAATTCCGGCCCGCGACGTATGTCAAAATAATAATGTAATTCGGCCCTTGAGGCTATTTTTAATTGCGACAAACAACGATACTGATTAAAATAGACGATAGATCCAAGTACGGTGACAAATCTCATTTGTAGCCTACTCTGCTCTACTATGTGTAGACATCCAGAGCTTGATTCAAACCCAAAATCGCTGCGCAAAGTTTTCAGGAAATACTTGTATTACACGCGAGAAACACAAAGACGTGCATTTGTAATGACGTGGAAGCGATGCAGGCCATAGTTTTGCACAAATTGAAGCAGAAATAGGCCTACACCTAATGTTGAAAAACGTTCACGTGTGATGAAGTCTTAGGTAGGCTATGTTATTCACCTATTCTGATTCTGAAGGAGAATATCCTTTTGGAGATTATGATCGATCGTCTATTGACAGTGATAGTCACAGTGCGTCTGTGAATGGAGGTGCGTCTTTGCGTGTATACGACGGTGTCCACTAACCATACCATGCTTATTTCGACCCTCTGCCCAACATAGCTTGGAGGTTGCAGTGGTAATCGTGATGAAAGTGTCCGTAATGGACGTGGTACAGACAGCAGGGCTAGTAGAACTATGCGAACTTCTGGGTACTCAGATGACCCGCGATAGGAACTGATTTGACCAGAATACTTTATTGTAGGCCTTGTGGTTTAGTAATACATCACTAAACCATATACATCTTAGGTGTTGGTATTAAGGTGTTTTCCTGTTAATTTGTTATGTGGGTAATATGAAAAAAAGGAAAGTAAACCTGCTCAAATATGTTCATCCAGTATTTACTGAAAGGTGCATCATTTGAGGTGCTTGCCATCCAGTGATGGGTACATTTACCCCCTTCATAAACTTTTGTTTATACTCAAAGATTTTTACATTTACAGTAGGACTTTATCTCTGACCACTTTCAAGCCATGGCCTTTTGAAATTTTGATATAAAAATCCAATGGTGTTGCTTTCTTAACCCTGACGCCTAGTTTGCCAGGTTTAGAAAAGTTATGAGAGGAAAATATTTTTATTTGGTGTGAAACACACACATACCCGTTTTTATGATTTTTGTTTGTTTTATAATTTGTATTAATATTTATTTTATCATTATTTTATTTATAAGCTAAGGTTGCTAGCACAGGTGTCTAAAACTAGATAAAAACACTTGCACTTTCTGTTTGCAGTTTTGTGTGGTATTTGAAAAAAAGAACATTGCATTTTCAGAAATAGCCGGCCCTCCAATCAGATGACGTTGGCAGAAGTGGTCCCCAGCTCATTTGAGTTTGAGACCCCTGCTTTACACCTATGTGTTCGGTAAATTCTGCTGTTTATTCTGATATGTAGGCTAATCTCTTGAATGAAAAGTTTGTGGGATATTCCACCACGACGAATGGGTGTGGAGATGTCCGCCTGTTTGCCTCATAGGTCTAAATAGTAGCATCATCTTGTTTTCCGTTAAGGTGTTGCGGGCCGGATTAAAATAGCTACGGGCCACTTCAAAAGACAAATTTGCATGAGAATATTAGTCTGTTTAGATACAACGCAGATCCACAGATCTCACTAGATTTGTTTATGCAGTCATCCTGAAATAAGCTAGCAGTGGCACATGAAAGCATAGCGACAGTTTGTTAATGGTAATGGCAAAAAGTGAAGCACTGCACCAGTGACTATAGGCTATGCTGCAGGTGGCGGCTCACTGGTAGTTGTTGAACTTCAAATCAGCGCGATTTACGGCTGGTAACGTTACATGATCCCTACAGACACTTTCTTATTTTTAACCGTCAATAACTATGAAAATTAGATCGGATCTGACTATTTGTGGTAGCCTATGCTAGCTCTATTTATCTACCCGCCACAGTGGCTGGTAAGTTGACCAAATTCACCCGCCAGCGCACAAAACTACCCGCATTTGGCGGGGGGCGGGTGGCCAATTTCCATCCCTGACGCGCGCGTGCGCACACACACATGCACACATTGTCAGAGCCATGGCTCACTGAGAGCGACAGGGGTGATTGCATCCACACACTCACACTTCCTGGCCCAAGTGTAATGGTGTGTGATATGTTGTTACAGGTCCTTCAGGTGTGGCATGGGCCAGACTCAACCTTCAGCCTGCAGATGGTGGACGCAGGTCAACTTAGTGGGGAGCAAATGAGCATGTAAGACACACACACACACACACACACACACACATTGGCATGGGGATTTCACTCAAGGGGAAATAGCAGACAGCAAGGTTATTTCAGTTAACAGATCCCACTGTCAGACTGCCAGTGTTTGCCCCCATATGAGGGTATTTCCCCATAGTGGCATTTCTGAAAATGATTTTCACACATGCAGGCACACACACAAGGACACACACAACACACACACACAAACTCACACTCACATTCCCCCTCATACTCCTACAAACACTCTCTCTCACACACACACGCACACACACACACACACACACACACACACACACACACACACACAGAGAGCCATTAAGGTGTGTGACAGGATGATGGAAGTCCCCGGTGTGTCCTGCAGCAGATGTTGACCCAGTTGCACGCTGGAGCCTTAAGCTCTCCCGGCAGCCTCTTTTCCTTCCTGTCTCAGATGTGGCTGCCCGCCCGCGTCAAAGTCTGCCTGGGAGCAGCAACAAGCAGCTCTCTGATCTCCCAACCTGCCCTCACACAGATGGTGTGTGTGTATGGGTGTTTGTGTGTGTGTGTGTGTGTGTGTGGGTGTTTGTGTGTGATCTTCTCCTCACAGGTACTCCAGATTGCAGATATTCAATGAGGGTCCCAGTTCATCTGCACTCAAACAGAGAGTAGTGCTTAAGACGGCATACCCCGATCTCCCTGAGCTTGATAGGTAAGCACACTCGCATGTGCCAGAACACACACACACACACACACACACACACACACACACTTATAAATAAACAAAGAAAGATGAACAAACACATACATATACACAGACACACACTCACACAAAATGTAGACATACACTAAAATACAAATTGCTGATGAAAGGCTGATGAATATTGTGTGTGTTGTTCTGGGTACTTAAAGATGATCATGTGAGTGTGTTTTTGCCCTGCAGGTTCCGGCAGCATTTTGCCCTATGCAGCAGTGTGTGTGATGAACCTGTAAACATTGATCACTTGGAGGCGCTGTTCCCCAACACACACATCAGTGCAAGTCTGCCTGAGAACAAACCCAAGGTCAACACACACGAGCGCAAGCACAATCACACACACATAAATGTGAACCAACAGACACACAACACACACACACACACACACACACACACACACACACACACACACACACACACACACACACACCATGTCTGAGTGGGACTCAGGTACAAGGTTAACACAAGTACAAGGTTAGCACAAAAACACAACACAACAAGTTTGCCCAGCTACAAAATTAGTACATAAGAAACACGTCTCAACGAGAGGCTGTCGGAGTGCAAAAAACAACAACAACAACAAACAGCATGGTTCACTTTGTCCTTTACACTGTCCTTGCAAGTGGAAGTATGTATAGATGTACCTCATTTGCAGTACTGTATGTCTATTTTCTTCTGGGTGTATGTGTTTGTCTGGGTGTTTATGTGTGTATACGTGTCTGTGTGTGTATACGTGTCTGTGCGTGTGTGTGTGTGTGTGTGCTGGGAACAGGTGGTGGTCTCTGTGATCACTGGGCTGCCAGGAAGCCATAAGGAGAGCTTGTGTGATTTCCTGCTCAGCCTCAATCAGGAGTCTAAGAGGTGAGTTGGACTCGGCTCCACTTCCACAGTCTCACTATTATGTGATGTATTATTTTAATTGGTTGTGAGGTGTGTGAGCTGATCTGTTGATTGGTTGGCAGGTGGATGATGTACCGCCCCTCTCCAGACGCTATTGGCTTCAGTGCCTCTCACCTGCAACAGTTCCTCAGCAAAGTGGTCGAGAACCAGAAGCAACCAGAACAGAGAGTTCTGCTGACGACCCCAGGGTAAGGATGAATATGTGTGTATCATGGACCATGATGTACACACAAACACACTTATGTACTCATACCCTTTTGATGTATCTCTTTTGTGTAAACCTTTAGGCAGGGATCACACTGGCCAGCGGCAAACGGCAGCGGCAAGCGTAACGCAACACTCAGACCATAATAAGTTCTATCTCGTTCCTAAGCAACAAAAATGGTTTGCCTAAACTGACAATTGAATACGCTCGCGTTGCGCTTTGAAAGTTGAACCAAGTTCAGGGCTCAGCTAGCCTGACAAGCCAGACCCACATTAAAATGTAGGGTCTGGGCACTCACCGTTCGCAGTGCTCAGTCCGAGGGGCAGGATAATCAGTTGTCTTTCAAATTCCCTCTGCACGCAATAGGAGTCCCATGCGTTTCCCACCAGCTGAGCTAGTTGGCTAGTTCAAACGTTTGCCAACTTAATAAAAGCTGATATTCGTGTCACACTGTTCGCCAGCAGCAACATCCATCTTATTTGTTTTCAAGTAGCAGGGAATTCAAACCGTTGCAACTCTGCCATCAATCATTATCTGCCATCATTATGTTAAGCCCACCTAACGACTCTATACACGATTTCATTGGCCTGATTAAGTTTCGATTTCTGGAGCTCACAAGCCAACGGAGAGTTGCTAGACTAGCCCTGGCAGCAAATGTACAGTAATTTGCTGCCGCTAGGGGCGCGTCTAGATTTCTAGGCTAGCGCTCAGCTTGTTCAACGCTAGCATTACGCCAGCGCTACCACCGTTCCGCTAGCGAACCATAGAGAACAACAGGAAACCTGCCGCTTGCCGCTGGTCAGCGTGATCCCCGCTTTAGTGATAGTAGTTTCAGTCATATTTTGTAAAATCAGTATATGAAAATGAAACAGAGCCCGTCAACTCATCCCACTCATCCCAAATATGCCATTTTATGCTTTGCCTGCCACTGTGAAGGGAACTGTATACCCATTGGCAGTATAACAGTGGTCCTCACAAGCATACAGGTTCAACCAGCGATCGAGGTGGCAGCAGGTCATGTAAAGAAACAGAAAAGATTTTGTATGTCCATGGCGGAACGTATGAGGAACGGTGGTGTTTGGAGTTGTGTCTGCTGTCTTAGGGCCGTCTGCTGAAGGACGTCTGGTGGTATTTTGTCTTTGCTAGTGTTTTGAGAGAAACACTCAATACACTTCTAAATGAATTCTGAGCCTTCAGACCAGTTGACATTTCAGTTGTTCAGCCAAGTGCTCTTCTCACAAACAGACACCACAGACATAAGAAATGTTTTATAGATATGTCTTGGGCACTAAATTCTTTGTGTGTGTGTGTGTGTGTGTGTGTGTGTGTGTACTGTATATGTGTGTGTGTGTGTGTGTGTGTACGTGCGTGCGTGTGTGTGTACTGTACGAGTGTGTGTGTGTGTGTGTAGGTACACAGACGTACTGGAGGTGGTGCAGTGTATTGTGTCTCACCCTGACCCTGTGGTGAGGTCAAGTGTGAGGGTGGGGGCAGTGACTGCCTGTGTGAGTCCTCTCAGCTCTTACATGGAGCACAGGTACTGTAGGCTTGTCCTAATGACATATTTTGTAAAAACAAAACAGTTGATAATAAGACTGAACTTTAGTGTTTTAATGTGTACAATTACATAATAAATACATATTGTTCAAATGTATATTTTTATCTGATTGCTAGCCCAGTTTCATCAAATAACTGAATGATAAATAATAAATCAAGCAAATTACATGAAAATGTGTGTCTTGCCTAGATTGGATCACAGGATAGACTGGATATACAGTATATATATATATATATATATATAATAAACTGGATGTATAGATTCTTACTGTTGCTGCAGTATTTTGTACTGGTAGATCTCTGGTCCTGAGCTCTGATTTCATTCAGTTGTATCCCAAATTTATGCAGTGGACTCATAAGGTCTGTTTCCATTCATGCTTACGCTAAAGAGTTAGTCATTCTCAGCGTACGATTATGTTTGAGAAATAAGAAGCACATAAAAAGAATTTTCCATATTTTTGTGACAAATCGGGATCAAGTACTGAAGTAGCTATGCAGAAGCCCCCCTGCTCATGGTCTTGCTGTGGCCTTGTGAGTGTCTGAGTCAAGTGTGTGTGTGAGTCAGGCTTATCTGTCTGTGTCTCCTTCCTCAATAGGTTTTTCTTCCCCAAACTGCTGGAGCAGTGCAGTCAAGGTCAGTGGCTCACTTATTTTTGTCAGTGTGTGTGTAGGTGTGTACAAGTATATAATGTTTGTCATCTGTTCTGATTTGGGCATGGTGTATTTATTTACCGGTAGACTTAACTGAAAACTGTGTGTGTGTGTGCGTGCCCGTGTGCACATGCCCGTGTGTGTCATTTCAAGGAGGTTGGGCTGCATCGATTTGGCTGAGGCCATCTTCAGCCCGCTGAAGGCACATTCATTCACACAAAAAGAATCAGGCATCTCAAAGCGCACAGAAAGTCATTTGAAGGTCACTTCAGAGTACTCTAAGTACACTTACCTTCGAGAGTCCCTGTTTGAACCCAATTCAGTCTAGAAAAAAAGCACTGCACTGTAGTAAGGCATTACGCATTAAAGAGAGTAGTCTTTAATGGACAGTGGAATGGATAGTGGGAACAGTGTGCTGATGTTGCGATTATGGAGCAAGAGAGCAACGTGGTGCAGCACTGGTGGATTTATATGGCTGTAAATCTGCTCAAAAACACTGAGAGATTCCTGCTCGACGCTGCCAAGTCACACAGACAGACACACACACACACACACACACACACACAGGCCTGCAGCAGATAACTAAATACACGCGTCGCCTCCAAAAAGGACATTCAGGCACCATCAATTACACTAATCTAATTAACGTGAATCAGATTGATATTACTGTTAGATCAACATGAAAAGGCTCTGCTTCTCCCATTGATTAACATGATCAATTAAATAGGATTTTGTTTATTGCAGGCGTAGGTACTTAGACTCTCTCACTCCCAATAATTTCGCTGACTTGCAGTAATAATTATTACCCTAGTCTGTGCCACTGGCAATTACAGGCTGTCTGTTAAATAATGTATAATGTAGTGAGAGACTTATTAGATTAACATACAGTTAACAGACTGGTGAGAGCTTTTGATGGATTTATTCAATTAAGAGTTAACTGAGTGATGACTGACTGCTGTGTGTGTTTGGGTGAAATGATAGTGCCATATAAGGTTATATACCTGAGACGTGTGTTTAAAGAATGGTTGTGGTTGTCTGTCATCCACTCTTTTGATTCAGAGCATTTAGTGTTGTGGTGCATCATGTGTTCAAGGCAAACTAAAAGACATCCCTTTGAGTAGAGAATGCCCATATAGAGCCATTAGAAATCAGTGTTTGTCCAGCCTACAAAGGGAAGAAAGTCCTGCATGCTTAAACTGCCTGCAGCAATAGGTTGTATTTTGTTTTGTTCAAGATGTTTTTCTAATGTGAAGGTTGAATGTGTGTGAAAAACAGAGCCTGAAAGAGACACTTGAAATGTCTCCATATCAGATACTTTGTGCTTGTGAATGTTTGTGTTTGTGAATTTTCATATTTATGTGATTGAGTACATTGTTGATGAGACGTGCCTGTCTTGTGTGTGTGTGTGTTGTAGGTGTTGTGAGTAATGTCGTGTTCACCGGACTGACGGAACAGAAGCACCCTCTCCTCCAGCACGTTCAGCAGCTAGTCCGATCAGCCAATCCCAACGCAGCATTCATCCTGGCTGACAGAGGTGCAGTCACGAGGTGAGGACACACACAAACACACTCACCGATGAAGAATCATACACACACACACACACACACACACACACATGAGGAATTAGTTCATACATTGACTCGTGTGCACATAAATCTGCACTTCACTCACACACAGACACACACACACACAACCTCACACACACACACACACACACACACACACACACACACACACACACACACACATGAGGAATCACTTCATACATTGACTTGTGTGCATATAAATCTGCACTTCACTCACACACACACACACACACACACACACACACACACACAGACACAGACACGCATACTCACTCACACACACTCTCACACACACACACACACACACACACACACACACACTCACTCACTCACTCACTCACTCACTCACTCACTCACTCACTCACTCACTCCCACGCACACAGACAGACAATGCGCCCCAGACTCAGTGCTATCATTATCCTGTTCTGCACCGTCTCAGCTGGGAGCTGCCCTGATGAAAGTGGCCGCATGTGGCAGCAGATTGAATGGACTGATTATGGCAAAGCTCCTTTTTATATTATAGCCACGCGTATTAAAGCATTACAGCTGTGACATCACATCAGCGCTGCAGCAATATTTTTAATGTACAGTACAGTACTTTCAATGAGAGAGAGAGAGAGAGAGAGCACGTGCTCACACACATCTGTTTGCATGTGGGGTGGGAAGGGCAGTTCTAAAAGCATGCTTGTTTAAGAATGGAATGTGATTATTGTGTGTGTGTGTGTGCGTTTGTGCTATCCTACAGGACTGCGGACATGAGATTTATTCTTTCTGAGAACAGCTTTTCCGAGGCTCATATGATAAGGGCACGGTACCTGTTGTACCCAGGATGGTAAGATGTATACAAACACTCACAGTCCACACACACACACACACACACACACACAAACACACACACACACCGGTACAAACTTTAATGGTCAGGTCTGTCACACAGTGGAAACTCAAGAGGACTGAGGATATTGATATGGATATCAGACACACAGTAAATCAGTCATACAATCACTGACATTAAGTGCCCTGGTAATCTCTTAGGTCACTTTTTATGTGCTGGGTGTGTGTGTTCTGCGGGTCTATATGGAGATGTCCCATTGGGAGAAGCTTCCCAGGTCTCTGTGCATGCCAATGGTAGCTTACACAAATACAGCACTGTTACTAGGCAGAGTGTGTGTGTGTGTGTGTGTGTGTGTGTGCACGTGTTTGTGTGGGTGTGTGTGTGCTCGTGTGTGCGTGTGTGTGTGTGTGTGTGCTCGTGTGTGCGTGTGTGTGTGTGTGTGCATGTGTGTGTGCACGTGTGTGTTTGCTCGTGTGTGTGTTTGTGTGTGTGTGTGTATGTGTGTGTGTATGTGTGATGACATGTATGTGACACATAGAGTTGTGTCTAGCTGCTGTGGGGATTTGTGTGAATGTGTTGGGACAGTATGTGTGTGGTGCATGTGAGTGGGTATGGGCATGTGAGTGGTTGAGTAAGTGGGTATGTCCTAGTAGCATGTTGTCATGCGTGTTAGTGTGTACTTACGCGTGTTTGGGTCTGTGTCAGTGCTGTGTGTGTTCCCTACTGTGTGTGTCTGTGTTTGCAACAAAAATACTCCATTACTGAGTGCCTTTGCGTGTATGTTAATATATGTGTGTGTGTCTGTTGCAGGGCTGGAGGCAAGTTTGTGTGCGGTTCTGCCTCTCTCTCTATCTCTCAGATTCGCCTGCAATTCAGCCAGCCCCTAGAGAGAGCCCTGTTCCTGCACCACTGCAAAGGTGAGACCATGTGTGTGTGTGTGTGTGTGTGTGTAAGTGAGAGTGTGTGTGAGAGAGAGAAACAGACAGACACAAGGCGCTAACATGTGTGCCTGCATCTCTGAGAAAAATAGACAAGGAAAGAAAAAGATGGAAAAAGAGGGGAAGGACTGTGTGTGTGTGTGTGTGTGTGTGTGTGTGTGTGTGTGTGTGTGTGTGTGTGTGTGTGTGTGTGTGTGTGTGAGAGAGTGTGTGTGGGTGGGTGTGTCTGTGTGTGTGTGTGTGTGTGTGTGTGTGTCTGAGAGAATGAAAAAATTGTAACAGTAGGTTATGTTCCTGTCTGCATATATTAGAGAGGGGGAGAAAGCCAGCAAGAGGGAGGGTAAACAGGGAAATTTAAAGTGTGTGTGTGTGTGTGTGTCTGTGTGTGTGTGTGTGTGTGTGTGTGTGTGTGTAATGTAGAGTGATACTCTCCCAGTCCAGTAGTGTGAACTCACGGGGTGTTGCCAGGCGACCACAGAAGACTGAGTCTGATACTGCAAAGTAATCCGGATTATATAAGCACTCGCGCGCGCGCACACACACACACACACACACACACACGGGAATGTGTGTATGCAGCCGCTGCCAATTAGCTGCCTTAACCAGCGCTGCTAGCTCTGTTTCCCCTCTCTCGGGATGACCGCCAGGGCAGCTGATTGCCCTGCCTCTGTGTGTGTGTGTGTGTGTGTGTGTGTGTGTGTGTGTGTGTGTGTGTGTGTGTGTGTGAGATAGCGAGAGAGAGCAAGTATGAGCGGTTGTGTATGGAGTCATGTGGGTCTCTGATGGTTCATTTTGCTGCGTGTGTGTCTCGCACGTGTGTCTGTGTGTTTGTGAACTTAAAGTACTTTTCCACTCATTTGTGTGTGTTTGTGTTTGTGTGTGCATGAGTGTGTGTGCGTGTGTGTTTATTGCTATGATGTGTCAAAATTAACATATTCGGTTGAAAGACAGTTTCACATAACTGCCTGTACTGAGACCATGTGTTTTTTCAAGCATTTTTTCAAGTCTTTAATGTCAGTTAATGACTATTCTAACTGTTTCACATTTAAAGCTTTTGTGAGTGTAAAAAATGTAATGAGGCTAGTGCCATTAGAAGCAAAGCTTGTTATGCCAAATGAAAAATGACTCGATAACAGTCCAAAAAAAGTCCAATTAAAACAAGCAAATTATGCAGCATTTTGTTCCGTCTCTCTTCCGCATGGGTGGCTGCATTGAGAATAATCACATTTAAAATGTGAAAGATAAGCTGGAGTGGTCCTATGTACATTTGGGCAGGGATCACACTGACCTAAAAACACATCACATCATTACACTGTGGCAAGCGGCAGGTTTCCTGTTGTTCTCTATGGTTCGGCAGCGGAATGGTAACACTGCGTTGAACAAGCTGAGCGTTGAACTTGGTTCAACTTTCAAAGCGCAACACGAGCATATTCAGTTGTCGGTTTAGGCAAACTGTTTGTGTTGCTTAGGAACGAGATAGAACTTATTATGGTCTGAGCCAATGTGTACCAATGCAACCTTATGTTCTCTAAAACCCTCAGAGCTGGTGGATGCATTCTTACTGTGGGTTCACCATGTGAGCGCTTCAGGTGGTCTCATACCAATGACAGTATCTTCTCATGACTGACACAGACCTCCTAGATGATTTTATGCAGCTAGATTTAAAATGTCGTTGGATATTTGTGAGAAAGAGAGAGTGGAATGGAGAGGTTGTTTGGGATGGCAGAGTACTACTTCAGCTTGCTGCGAGGCTGTATGTTCAGTGTGAGTTTATATTGCCTATGATGCCTACTTTTTAAAGTATTTTTGTTTGTTTGTTATTTCATATATTGCACTGCGCACTGTAAATAAACCTGCACCTTTATCACTTAAACTTCGAGAGCTATTTGTTGTCTGCCAACCCTTCAAACACTTGAGTCTTCTGGACACGCCCATCCCTTAAATGTGAGTTGGGGATTGCAAAGCCTCTCTCTCAATATTATTTTGATGCTGTGATTTTCAGCGTACCAACATGGTCACAGTGGTCAATTTGTATTTGTCCAGAGACGTGCATTTTTTAGCATTAATGTAAAACTTTCCGCCAATCAGTGTCATAAATTATGTATTTATCTACAGCGGTATAGATGCTTAAATAGATAATAATATTGATAATGATACTGAACCCGTATAAATAAATCAGTGCTGCACATCTTCAACCATGCTGGATGCTGCACAACGCAACATTCTATCTCCCGCCTGTTGCTGCATAGCGCAACATTGAATCTCCCGCTGGTTGCTGCGTAGCGCAGCATGTTTTTTATTTCATGTTTCTAGGTGCTACAGAGGCTTAGATATTACATTTTGGTAGACATTGATAATTTTTTGTATTTTTTTAGAAAAACCTCAAGAAATAAGGTTATTTAGTCTAGAATGCCATAGGATTCTATTGGCGTTTTTAGCAGGCATTTTAGGAGTAAATGGGTCAAGACCCAAAACAAGTGGAAATTTTGGTTTCACATAATTGTTCTAAGCGTAACTGTTTAAAAATGGATGTATCCAGTAAAGCTGAGAAGATGATGTGATTTAATCACTGTATCCTCTCATTTTTATGTCTCAGCTCACCCAGCCACTTAACGCATAGCAAGCATGACTGCCCCTTCCACACACAGATGAAAATGAATGTGAAATGGGCCATGGTCTCCTGTCTTTGACCTGCGTTAAGACCATTCAATGTGCTCAAGTGCTCTTTATTAGTGTATTACACAGGCCCCTATAGATATACAGTGTAATGATGTGATGTGTTTTTAGGACACACAAACAGTATTGCATGAAGGAACAGACGTTAAATAAAGTGTATGTATTTGTGTGTGTGTGTGTGTGTGTGTGTGTGTGTGTTACCTGTCTTCCCTGTCCTCTCAGCACTGAAGTCCTCTCTGAAGACGAGCCCATTCAAGGGGAACATCTACCACCTCCGGGGCACCATACGCTTCTCTGGTATGCTCGCACACACTTTTTCTCCTCTGTACTCTGGTAAGACCTGCACACACACCACACACACACCACTTCAGCTTTGTGTGTGTGTGTGTGTGTGTGTCTGTTTGTGTGTCTGTGTGTGTGTGTGTGTATTTGTGTGCTTTTCAATACACACATCTGTCAATTCTTGACTATAAATTGTGCTCTGCTACAGGGGGAGGACATTAAAAATGGGAAAAGACTCTGTTGTCTGTGTGTGTGTGTGTGTGTGAGAGAGAGAGAGAGAGAGAGAGAGAGAGTGTGTCTGTTTTGTGTGTGTGTGTGTGAGAGAGAGAGAGAGAGAGAGAGTGTCTGTGTTGTGTGTGTGTGTGTGTGTGTGTGTGAGAGAGAGAGAGAGAGAGTGTGTCTGTGTTGTGTGTGTGTGTGTGTGTGAGTGAGAGAGAGAGTGTGTGTGTGTGTGAGAGGATGTTTCCCCTCTCCCTTGTCCTCCCACTGCAGCAGATCTGTTAGCTGTCCCTGTATCTTGTCAGTTGTATTAACAAATAAGACGGCGGCCCCACGGCCTCTGTCCTCTTCTCTACCGTGGATGCGCGTATGTGTGTGTGTATCTAGCACACGTGTGTGTGTGTGTTTGTGAGAGCGTGTTTGCGCGTGCGGTAAGCACGTGCCCCCTGCGTTTTGCCTCCTCGCACTAGGAAGCGGTACAGAGCTGAATGCTAGCACTGGGCTAGCCGTAGGCTAACGGCGTGGACGGTAGGACTCTCGATCTGCTCTATTCTTTCTTTCTTTCTCTCTGTCTTTCTCTCTCTCTATCTCCATGGTCTGGCCTTGCCTCACTCCAGTGCTGTGACCATTTTCAGTTTCACACTCATTCCCTTGACCCCTACTGAGTGTCCTCCTCTCTTTCAGTTCAGTTGTGTGGTAACCTTATCTCCCTGTTTTAATTGCATGGGGACAGATTCTTGCATTGATATACTCTCATCTGGTATTGGTTATTTCAGTTCTCCAGTGGTTCACTTGATTGTGTGAGTTCAGTATGGATCAGAGTGATTGTGTGGAATTTTTTTGTTCTTTGCTGTTTTTTTTTTTGTTTGGCTTTTTTCATTTTTTTTTTTTTCTCAGAGGTGGGTGGTGTGACTTCGAGTGATTTCAGTTTGATTACGTTAACTAATTTCTGATTGCTTATGCGGACCCTGAGTGAGCACTGATTGGTTGCGTGGACCCTGAATGACCTCTGATTGTTTGTGTGGACTGATTTCTGACCGGTTGTGTGGACTCCGACTCCGACTGAGTTCAGGCTGCGTGAAACTGAGTGTGATTCGGTTGTGAGTGAGATCCTTTTGGTTTGCGTGGATTATGAGTGACACATGATTGGGTCTGGTGATTTTGTGTGACTTTTGTGTGAATTAAGAGTGATTTTTAGTTGGTTGAGTGAACTCTGAGTGAGCTCTGATTGGTTGGTTGTGTGAGGACCGAGTGACCTGATTGGTTCCCAAAACACCGAAGTGCTTTCTGACTGCTCGTGTGGATCGTAAGTGAACCCAGCATTTTTTGTTCATTTACTTTTTGGGTTTCCACTCATCGTCATGTGGATTCTGAGTCACACAAAACACCATGGGTAGTGTAGTCCATTCATTTCTGGTTGTACTCTTTGAGTTGTAGTTGTTTTTTTATTTCTGCAGTTTAAGTTTGTGCCTGTGTGTTTATAGAATGCCTCATGGGTGTTGTAGTTTTCACAGGTGGACAAAGAGCAGTGGATGATGAAATGTTTGCCTGTAGCACAAGCTGCATGTTGTCTGTTGGTTAAGGTTGCTGTAGTTATAGCTCTCACTAGATCTCCATGTTTGATGGTGCGTTACACCCATTCCCATGACTAACGATGTCTTTCATGGATGAGCAGATTTTAATACTGGATTTGTGTGTGTGTGTGTGCCTGTCTGTGTGTGTGTGTGTGTGTGTGTGTGTGTGTGTGTGTGTGTGTGTGTGTGTGTGTGTGTGTGTGTGTGCATGATTGTGTGTGTGGGCTGGCAAATCTGTGTGTGTGCACGTGTGTGATGCAGACTCCAGTAAGCTGATGGAGGTGTGCTTAAACACTGTGACTGGGAACCTGACCCTGGTGGACGCTTTGCCCAGCGGCGACGCTGCCTGTCCCCCTTCCGTCCTGTTCTTCCACGGGGTCGGCCTCACAGAGGACAGCCTCAAGGACTGGCTCCGGCTCTGTGCCAAGCAGGTAAACAAACAAACACACACACACACACAGAATGTAAAACATAAACATATGCAACACTAGTCAGACATTCTTCATAAAAACATTCATTTAAACCATGCTTATTTGCAGATTCAAACAGACACACATGCACACACTCACCCACATTGCATAATCTCTGCTGCAGCGCCTGTTTCTTTAGACATGCTCTGACTCAGGAGTGTGTGTATTTGTGTCTGTTTGTGCCTTGGGCAGAAACTGATGAAGAAGGTGAGGAAGACCCGCAAGAGTCTGAGCCCACAGGAGCTAAGGAGCATCCATGTGAGTGGCTCACACACACACACACACACACACACACAGAAATGGAACAAGGCCACCTCAGGGCCTTTTTGTTTTACATAATCAATCTACTTCATATTCAAAGTGCTCTTCTCACACAAGATTCTTACAAGTCTAGATGTAAACATCTACACTTGTAGCCAATTTTCCCCCACTGTTGCAAGCAATCACCCTCACTTATATGATATTTATCGTTTAGCCATTTACAGTAGATAGTAGATAGAGCCTTTCAGTGAGGGGGAACCCCAAGACATTCATTTGTGCCACACTGTCTTTAGTCAAGTCAAATCACGTTGTTTATATAGCACATTTAAAAACAACAGGAGTTGACCCAGAGGGCTTCACAAGTAAGGCACAGAGGTAATTGGCTGCACATACATACATACATAGGTGGAAGAGGAGCCTGAGTTACATGGGTTGAAAGGAGGGGAGATTTAAAAAAAGATTAAAAGACATAAAAAGGTAATTGAAGAAATTCAAGTAAAAAGACAAAAAATAAAAAGTAAAGTGGGGATGCAATAAGTGAATAAATAAACATAATTAAACAATAAAACAGTAAAACAAGCAATTAATATGCATAAAAGTAGTCAGATACAGTTACAGTCCAAAATTTGAAATGGATTTCACCACGATTCTGATTAGGCTACACCTGCTTTTAAAAGGCGGAACATTTTCACTGCAAAACATGCCCTGTATCGTGTAGCCAATCTGCGTCTTTTTATGTGCGCGTCCACATTAAATCCATTCCACTCACGTTATCAGGAGAATACCATAGCCTAAAGTTTTGTTTTGAACACTTTTCAATTAAATTCACAATTAAACATGACCAAGGAAAAAGTGAACGGGACAACACACAATGCCACGGTTACGTTATGCTATGAATTAAGAATGCTCAGCTCAGCCAAGTTCGTTTGTACAGTCAGGATGTAGGCCTATGAATGTGAATAAAAATTATGCCCTTCTCCAGTAGCAATAGGCTACCTTAAAATGCACCAGAATAAAGGAATCACATCTACTCAGTAATTCTTTTTTTTTACCCTCCCTCAGTACCCCTTCTATGAGCACCCCCAGGTGAAAATTAGTTCCAGCGTCCTTGGTTAAAAGTTGCACTTTTGATAATGCTTTGCCTATATTTTTGTAAAATAATAAACACTAACACTTTTTGAAACTATTTCAGCTTATGTAGGCCTATCAGTGTCTTCTGAACATATTGAACACACTTATACCATGATAGTATCAAAAACCGTGATACTTGAGGTTACATTTTTATACCGCTACATCCCTACACTAGTTCATGGTAGGCTATGTGCCCTCCACTGGCTGGTGCTCACATCATCATAGTTTAACAACAAACAGCAATGCTGATCAGAGGTACCTGTCTAGTTTTATTCCATAAATATATTGTTTTTATAGACGTTAGTGGCATGTGCTATCAAGAGCTTCCATTTACTGCTCCATAGGCTACTGCGGTGCGCCCCGGACCCCCGGCAAAAATTAGTAATTTTGTAGTTTGTTTTCTTTGTAAATCTCTGGTTTTGGGTCAAAAATGTCACTCGCACTAGTTTTGCTATGAAACTGCCATTTCCCTCCTCGCGCACCCTTCTCACCTTTTTCACCCCTGACCAGTTTGCATGCCTGATTCTTAGAGTCAATTTTACAGTTTCAGGCCTTATTTACACATATTCAACAGATGACTGCCATAAATGGACTTAACTTGGAAAGTCCACCCACAGAGACTTAACAGATACATTTCCTTAACAGACTTAACAGATACATTTCAGATCATCATTTCAATATACAAAATTGTTGTTGCTGAACACAATTACTGAACACCACCTTAACCAATCTGTAGATAGTCCTGGGGTGGACTATTCAAGGAAGGTGTGACCACCTCGTAACGTAGGAATGTTCAGCCTTCAGTTTTCTTCACTTTGCAATATATTATAGTGGACAAATTGTAATGTACATTGTCTATACACTTAAATTTGCAACATGCGTGGGAATTGTATAGTGTGCTATATAGTGAGTGAAATTCATTACAAAATACCAAGTTAACTGTAAAGTGGACTATAGAGTGAGCTAGTGAATGTTCTACAGCATAGATTTGTTGATTACGTTAACTAATTTCTGATTGTAGATGTAGATCTTTCATGATGATCACTCATGTGTACACTCAAAAGACACTGCAGTGTGTAAGCACAATAGAGACAGATGAGGAGACAGCCGAACTGACAGGTAGACAGACAGATTTGTGAACACTGCCATATGCTGCTGTGCAGGTGAGACGCCATCTGGACCCTCTGCCTCCCGGCTACTTCTATAATGGCCGTCAGTTCGTCAGCTTCTTTGGAGAGAAGTCTACCCTCCACCCCTGTATCCTTTCATGGTGTTTAATGCTCTGTGTGTGTGTGTGTGTGTGTGTGTGGCATGAGGTGTTCATGTATAAGAAGTTTCCCTTCAGTATCCTGTTAGTCATGTGTCATGTGTTGGATGAGTGCATGGAATGACATGGTGTGTGTGTGTGTGTGTTTGAGTGAGCACACATTCATAGTCATGTGTTTTGATGAATAGATGGGAAGTCTTACTTCCATATTCCACATGTACGTACGTGCTCCTTTAGATTCACATCCAGCTCATTGTACTGCTTTAAAGATAGAGTGTGTGTGTGTGTGTGTGTGTGTGTGTGTGTGTGTGTGTGTGTATTTCCTTACATGTGTGTGTGTGCAGCGATGGAGCAGTTCATAGACGAGTATGTCCAGGAGGCCAATAAGGAGGTCGAGCGCTTTAACCGCGAGCTGGAGCTGCAGGACCAGAGGGACCTGTTCGACCCCTAGGCACAGAGAGTTCCTCCATCCGTCCGTCTTCATCCGGTTGCTCTCTCCATCCTCCACTGCACTCGTTACTTCTGTCCATTCAGGCCGGTCACTCGGTTTACCCTGCCATATTAATTCCTCAATCACTTTAAAAAAAGGGAAAATGTTCTGCCCACGGGTTGAGCGGGGTGGGGGGGGGGGGGGTGGGGGGTGGAATGGATCGTAAGGGGTAGGAGGTGGGGTTATACCCACAGAAACCAACCAATCCCATTGCCATGGCAACAGGAACACTTGAAATACATGGACGAGAGATCCTGACCGAAACCAACGTTCGTCTTAAGCGAGCGAGCAAGGACCTCTGTGTGTGTGTTTGTGTGTGTGTCAGAATTTGTTTTTTTTTTGACTGCACGCGTGTGTGTTGTGTGTTTGTCCTGAGCTGAACCGCTCTGTGTAAGGTGAGGTGTTGAATAGAGACTGGTGTACCTCAGGCCCCTGTGTTGTTGTGTGTGATATCTGTGTGTGAGAGAAAGAGAGAGAGATAGATAGAGAGAGAGAGATAGATAGAGTGAGAGAGAGAGAGCTAGAGAGAGCCCGGGTGTTTATGTCAGGGCATAATTAAAGAGTATTTTAGGCCTGGCAGGCTCTCTGCTCTCACCCCCACGGGCTTTTCCCTGGAACAGCCCCCCCTGGTGACACCCGATACACACCACACCTGTCTGTTGGACCAAACAGCACACACACACACAAACACACACACACACATACAGTACATACATACACAACAGATGCACGTACACACACAAAGCACTAAACTGAAAAAGTCCCAGACTGGTCCATGTCTGTCTGTAAATACTTGAATAAAAAAAAGGCTCTTTCTGTCCGAAGACAACCAAACACAAGATAGGTATGTGTAAATAGTAAACAGAATCGGACAGTAGAGGAGCCGTGTACAGTGTGTGACACAGGGAAAGGTGTGTGTGTGTGTGTGTGTGTGTGTGTGACAGAGGTGATGTTGGTACCTCCTGCAGCTCAGGTGAGGATCTCTCGTCTGCCCAACGGTGTGTGTGTGTATTTAATGTGAACACACACACACTCATACTCACAATCCACAAACCACCACACCCTGGATATACTTCAAACACTAAATGAGAGCAGTCATTGGGTTGGGTCTGGGATTAAGTCAAAAGTTGTTGGGGAAAGCGCTTTTGAATCTTGGGTTAGTCTAACTTGACTGACTGGGGGTAGGTGTTTGGGTTAGGGTGGGCGGTGTTGGGTTGGTTGGTGTTCTTGCCGTGGGTGTTAGGGTGGGACTGGGAGGTCAGGTGGGGCGTGGGGTTGCCGTAGAGGTGTTAGAGGCTGTATCTATAGGACAGCGTGTGTATGTGTGTCCCTGTAGAGCAGCGGCCTTGTATGCGCACGTGTTCTGTACTGTGCAGTCCAGTGCTGCGGTAGACGCAACTCTCACAAGAGCCGTTAGTAGGCTGAATCTCTATGCATGTTTCCTCTTTACTAAGAACCTTTACACAGCAGGGGGTTAGCAGTATCCTACACACACAAACACACAATCTTAGAAAATTTTCACTAAACCTAAGTGCCAAGCTATTTGTCACAATTGCCTTTGCTGGTGAATCAGATGACAAAAGGCAACTTGATTTTGTGTTTGGGAGCCACACATACACACACACACACACGTGTGTACAGACACACACATACACATTTATTCCCAAAGACTGGACACTGCTGGCCCCCTCTGTACCAGTGAATGCGGTGTGAGTCAGTGTGTACACGCCGCGTGGGTTAGCATTCTTCTTTCTAAGCCATACACCGTTTTGCAGATTAACCCTTGTGGTACCGTCGTTATTGAAACTTGTCGCCTGTCGCCATGGGTAAAGAATCATCTCTGTCCGTCGCCTGCAGGCAGTCATGCGGTAGGCGCGTCACTGTTTCCACGGTGATACGTCATTCTGTCTTCGCGTCAGCGGACTTGAGTGAGCGAGTGGTAGCTTAACCCCAAGACTTAGCTAGCCTTTTAAGGACCCGAATACTTTTACACACTTCTAAGGTGGGTGGGTGCAAGTCATGTTAGTGTGTGATGAATTCGCTCGCCTAGCCTTAGGTGTGTGTGTGTGTGAGTGTGTCTGTGTGTGTAGCCGGTGCAACTCTTTAGCGGTCATCTGTCAACACTGACCCAAATATACACTCACACAGAGACACAAGCACAAAGCTCTTAAGAATACACCACTTGCTGTGTTGTGTGCACCAGTTGTGTTCTGAGTGCGGTTGCACAATACCCATGAGTCCCACACACACACACACACACACACACACACACACAACTGTATAACAACAACCCACATACCCTGCTGTTGCTTGAGTCTCAGTAATACTTGGCCTTGAGGATAGGTTGTTTGAGTGTGTGAATGTCCCACAGGACCCTGTGATCTAACTTTAGGTCTCATTAAAGGCCTGGCTCATGTCTAACCTTACATAATATTTAGTTCTAAGTAGCAGTAATTATTAGCACATACTATCTGCATGTGTTAAGATGTCTTACTGAGGTCTATTTACGCTGACACAAATGCCTTTCACCACACTGGTACTACAATGAAACAAAAACTAGATTTTGAATTTATTTTGCATATCTGATGGAAAAATTTGAATTACCTCGAACCAAATATATATTGAAAAAGTGAAATATTTTTTTAGAATGCTGTGAATCAAAAAGCCGAATCAGTTTGAGCCGGGGAATCTCGGGATCTCAGTAATTTTTGGGCTACAGAAAAAAATGTCAGAAAAAGAAAACTTGAATTTTTTTTCTTTCTTTTACATTTCTGTACATGGTTTGGCTGCTGCTGTGTGCATAAGAGCTCCAGCGTTGGTGAAAGGCTCACGCTACAAAGCAAAGCATTATGGGTAGCGGGGAGAGCACTGGAGGGCCGCAAAAGAGAAGAAAAGCTAAAAAGGAAGAAAAATGAACGAGAATGTGAAAATAGTAAATAAAGAAAATAAAAGATAGTGCTCAGGTACAGAATGAATTGATTGGTTATTGAAGGAGCTGTTTTTCCTCCAATGGGGCTCCACCCTGCCTTCAGACTGGTCTCTGATTTGGGCAGGGTGGTGGCCAGTTCTTTGGCTCTGAGAGGACCCCTCCATTCATTGCACAGAGAGGGGCCCCCAGCGACTCGCGAGGCCCTCCAGAGGCTGCCCTTGCACATGCCCGCATATATACGCAGACGTTCTCTGCGTTCCCGTCTGTGTGTGTTTGTGCTTTTCTCTCCGTCCGAAGAGCTGAGGTTAGAGGACCTAAACAGAGTTTGGTGTCTAAAGGAAATGATTAGTGGGGATTTTTCTTTGAAAAATTATAAATAAATAAATCAATTAATGTGGTTTGTAAGAAGTCAAACAAACCCCATTTTGCAGGTGTTAGCGCTTACAGTGGCGATCACACTAAAGAGGGTGTTGTCCCTCGAGTTTCTCGTCCAATTAGAGCACTTTTTTTCCTTTGATTTCAGGGCTGTAGAGGACTAATCTCCCAATTGAGACTGAAAAAGGCTTGTTCCCACACGAGTTGGAAATTACACATGCAAGTGTGCGATGGTGTGTGTGTTAAAAGGCTAGCTATTACCGTCCAGGACAAAATGGCTTAATTGTATTGCCAGGTGTGCGAGTTGTTAGTCATTCATGCATACCACTGCCATCTATACTGAAACACTTGTCATGTGTGTCACATACAAACACAACGCATGTGTGTCACATGCTTCAGTTGTGTGTGTTTTGGTATTAGACAAAGTGGTCTCATCTCTGGCTTTGAGCATTTAACCCAACATGGTTAATGGTGTTCTGGCATCTATGTCTTTATGTAACCCCCCCCACAAAGTGGTGCACAGCAGCCTGTGTCAGGTTGTCTGACCTCTATACCTAACCTCTGCAGGGGTAAGTACTGTGTATTAAATGGACTCCTGTGGGACAACATGGCCGCACACAGGCTGCTGTGTGTGTGTGTGTTATGATGGTCCTGCATGGACGTTAAGACATAAGCACACAGAGGGAATGAAACGGTTAAGCTCGTTCACCTGGCAGTGCCACAACCTGACGGACCACAAACACATACACACACTTACATTCTTACACGCACGCACACTTACACACTTGCATGTAAGTTTAGGGGGGTGGGGGTATAAAATGTGAATCAGAGAATTTAGAAAGCAAAAGGGCTATCATATTCTCTCTGCTCCCCAGTAATTTGCTGCTGCTGAAGTTTCAAACAAGGTTTTGTTATGTTTTTCTTGTTTTGATATTTCTTTATTATTGTTTTATTTTTATCCCATGTTTATTGTTCTTTGTTAGATTGTTTTGTGGGAACAAGCCAAATCATCCAGGGATAGTCTCCTCCTTTTTATTATGTCTTTTTTTTTTTTGCACATAGCTTAAGGTTTTGCGTGACCTCATAGGTTACGGGGACACACTTCCAGTTTCCTGAAAAACAAAGAAGCAAGTATCTACTTAACCTCCTAAAAATGCTTAAGATTCACAATCCTGTTTCTACAAGCAACAACAAGAGAGAAGGAAAGAGAAAAAATCAATAAAAGATTTCAGGACGTTTTACTTGAAAGTGCCAAATTGTTTGATTTCAAGCTGTTCAACTGTTGGTTTTTAAATTCAGTTGATGTTTTTGTTGTTTTTAGGGTGATATTCACTTCAAGCAAATTTAATAAATTGACAGCGTGGTGTTTTGCAGAGTTACTGTAATTCTGTTTTCCTCCTGTGACTGATGCTTTTGATACTCTCATCTAACTGTGGTCTTGACCAGCCTCAGAAATCCATTAAATATTTATATGCTTGATGAATCCGACTCAGTTTAATATTTTAATGGACTTTGAGTGAGTGCTTTGTGTGTGTGTGTGTGTGAGAGAGAGAGAGAGAGAGGGGTTTGTCCTGGCTGTAAAACAGCTGCCTCATTCTAAAGGCTTTTCTCTGCACAGCTGTGTGTGAGAGAGAGAGGAAAGGGATTTCTGATAGTTTTGATGTGTGTGTGAAAGAGTTACAGACATGGTGTGGTAGGTGTCAGAGTGGTTTGTGTATCTGTGTGTGCATGTGTATATCTGTAAGGGAAAACAGAGTGTTTGTCTGAGAAAAATGAGAATGTCTGAGGATAAAAGGGGTATGCATGGAATTCACTTGTGTATACATCCCTTTCCTGTCCTTCACACACATGCCTACATGCATGCCACATACTGCCTGCATACACATTCAGGCATGTCACACACACACACACACACAGGGACTTACACTAGTTTAATACTGTAGCACAGGACACTCAACTCTTATTACACACACACAAAACAAAACCAATGTCTCTACAAAAATTCCTGTTAGCCTCGGCATCACATGAAAATTTATGAGTCAGACAGAATCTTTAATCTAGGCTATATAGGACAAAATAATACTAAATCAGTTTTAATCTACACAAAGCAGGTTTGCACGTGTTTCATAAATAATGGGTAGTAAACACAGATTGACTTCTGCACAAACTCAGAAAAGGCATTCATACTCTGCATATGTGGTATACATCCTAACTTAACTGACAGTGCATTTATAGATCACTTAAACATCAAACAAACATACAAACTGAGATGTACACACACTACCAGACATTGCTCATTTCTTTCTACCCCTCCCTGGAGTGTCTACCCAGTCTTTTAAACACACACACACATGAACATTTTTAGCCTATTGTTTATTTTTACAACACTGAGCTGAAGAATGGAGTCTAATTCTGAGCCAGCGGTTGTCATGGCAGTATCAAGTAAACAGACCTCCCCATTAGCTGCGTGCTCTCAGAAACAAAGAGCGGTTTTAATTGAATAGTATAAAGAAACAACTCCATTGTGTTTTTTATGCGGTATAATAGATCTTAATGACATTTTGCAGACACACTATCAGTTATTATCACAACCAGCGGGATTTCTGGCCATTGCAGCAGTAATAACATATTGATACAGAGTACATCTAGCACCGGTCCACTGTGACAGGACAAGCAGCTCACTGCAAAGGCTCATGGGACAGCTGAGGTTTTGTGTCATGGATGAAGACATGAGTGTTGCCAGCACCACACTCAAGTTTGAGATTAGCACACAGAGGGGAAAAGGATATAGAAGCAATAAAGTTCCTTTGTAAGCCAAAAATGTTCTTCTGAGAACCATCTGACTAAAAAGTTCCCAGTCCTAATACAGTAGTTCCTGTTGTGGGATCTTTGCCTATCATGTCCAGGTTCAGCCATTTTCAGTGTCTGAAAGATTTCTTTGTGCGGAAGAGGTTGAATGTATTAGCTTATATCTCTTAAAACACGGATAAACATTGAAATAGTGAAGGATTGTGAATACATTGTCTCACAGACATTAAAAAACTCTTACACACACATACAAGTTGGCAGAAGCATTCTCAAAGTTCATTGGGGAGATTGCGGACGTCCCAGGTCAGCAGGATGGCCATGCTGTCCGTCTCCACGGTCGCTGCGGCCAGTTTGACGTGCGTGAGTGTGCCGTGTCCCGTGTGTGCGTGGCCCTCCCACACGCGGCTCTTGTTCATCTTCAGCTCCGCGTGCTTCTCCCCGATTACGCACACGCTCCGCACCCCGGGCACGCGCACCCGGAACGCCACCTGCTGCCCGGCGAGCAGCACCCCTCCGCGCGGCTCCAGCAGCACGCAGCCGCGGTCCCACGCCGAGTAGACGGCCGGGAACGGGGGGTTGGGCTCCAGGTACGAGCTGCGCAGCACGAACTCGCACAGCGGCATGTAGTCCTGTTGCGGCGGCGTCCGGCCGTACAGTGAGAGGCGGTAGACGCCGCGGCGGGGTGCGCTCACACTCACGGTCACCTTGCCGTCCATCTGGGTGAGGAAGAGGTGTCGTGACAGGGGGAGGGCCTCTTCCCGCAACTCGGCACCCAGGTCCGTGGTCTCCTGGTGGAGCTCCGCACTGAGGCCCGCGTGCACCTGTAGGTCTGGGGAGTCCTTGTGGAAGCTGATGTTGCAGCGGCCTTGGGGCAGGCTCACCACTGGGCCCGCATGGCTGAATTGGGTCAGTCCGGCCTGCTGCGTTCGTATCCCCGGACCGCACCACGGGGTGAGATTCGGGGGGAACAGGCTCTCAGGCCCGGGGCAGGCATTCCGACAGTGCATTAGGAAGTTCCCAACGTTCTGGAATTTTCCGTCGCTACTATCGTAGTCCCGCACGAACACAGACAGCCTGTAGAAGCCACGGAGAGGACAGACCACATGACACACCAGCTGGGCAGTGGCAATCTGCGTCACCAGGCAACGCTTGGCCAGCGCGGGCTCGAGGGAGGTGTGCACCAGTTCGCACAGCATCATGAGCGGACGCGACGTCTGCACAGTCAGCGCCCACTCGCCGCCCTCACCCACCTCCACGACATCACTTCCTGCGCTGCAGCACTCCACGCCCAGCTCGCTGGCGTCCACGCACACGCCCCAGCTCAGGAACGGGTTGGGTGGCACCTCCTCCGTCTCGGCCGCAACCGGACACACCACCTCCACGGTGCACACCCAGCAGTGCCGCGCGGCACTCGCCGACAGCGGCCGCGCAAACAGCCGCAGGTCGTACGATCCAGCCTCGGGGGGAGTCAGCTGCAGGCTCATGCCCAGGGAGGTGAGGCTGAGGCGGGCAGAGGAGCCACGGGAGTCCCCCTGCTCTGGAGCTCCACGCTGGGGCACTGCGTCTGACTGTGCGCACTGGGTGGTGTGTGTGTCGTCACGGGAGTGATGAGGGCGTAGCTCGTAAGTCACACTCATGGGCCGGGCGAAGCTCATACACACGTTGGCCTCACCAGCATCTGAGGAGAGTGTTGACAGAATTATTGCAAACTCACTACTAACCCACCCACCAATCATATGCACCGTTGACAAACAGTCAAAGGCTCATTTAGATTCAGATTTACTGTAGCTGATGTAAATTTGCAGGTACAAGGATAAGA
>NC_055975.1:23342133-23344633 GCF_018492685.1 Alosa sapidissima | reverse complement strand
GAGAGAGAGAGAGAGAGAGAGAGAGAGAGAGAAGGGTATGTGTGGAAGGAGAGAGAGAGAGAGAGAGAGAGAGAGAGAGAGAAGGGTATGAGTGGAAGGAGAGAGAGAGAGAGAGAGAGAGAGAGAGAGAGAAGGGTATGTGTGGAAGGAGAGAGAGAGAGAGAGAAGGGTATGTGTGGAAGGAGAGAGAGAGAGAGAGAGAGAGAGAGAGAGAGAGAGAGAGAGAGAGAGAGAGAGAGAGAGAAGGAAAGACAAGTAAAGAGAGAGTTCTGTTGTGTTGTGAGTGAAGTGAAGTGTCTGTGTCAGCATGTGCTCCATAAAGCTGAGTGGAAATGGAAAGACAATAAACATTTCCTGATGGCAAGATCAGTGTGTCAGCGGCAGGGAAGAGAAGCCAGGGGTCACACACAGACAGACAGAAACACAAGCACCCAGAACTCTCTCTGAACGAGTGAGGGACAGTGTATGAGTGAGTGAGAGAGAATGAGTGAACTCTCTTGTCTATTCTGTGTGTGTGCAAGCAAGTGGGATAGGCTTGACATTAGGCACATATGTATCGGTAAACCGTATACGTAGTTGATCATATTGTGTATGTTTGTGTGTGTGTGTGTGTGTGTGTGTGTGAGAATGGGCAGGCATGATGTTAGACATGTGTCTATTACACTCTTGTGAGAGAACTGTACATCTGTATAATCTAGGAGTTTGTGTGTGTGTGTGTGTGTTGATGTGCATTGGTATGTGCCTGTCCATGTGTATTTGTGTGAGTGAATGCATGAGGAATGTGTTGTGTCTGTGTTGTAATGATACTTGCTGGGCACTAGAGGGTGGTACTCAACTTTCTCAACAGTGATACAGCCAATTACAGCCCGAAAACTTCAAAAAGATTCTCTTTGTCTCTCTCTGTCTCTCTCTGTCCCTCTTACGTTACTGCTCACTGCTTTGCAAAGGCAGCACAGGTATTGCATAAATGTACACTCGTGTGTGTGATGAGTGTGTGTGACGTGTGTGTCTCTCTTCCGTTACTGCTCACTGCTTTGCAAAGGCAGCACAGGTATTGCATAAATGTCCATTCGTGCCCAGACATGATAACTGCATCTGCAACTTGTTTGTTTGCAGATTGTGAATTTGTGTGTGGGTGTGTGGCTGTGTTCTATCAGCAGCATGTTTGTCTGGTCTTGTGCAAATAGTTGAATGTGTTTCTGTGTCGGTTGAGTTCACCTGTGTGTGTGTGTGTGTACGGAACTGTTGGCCGTTTTCAAAGCCCACCGCACACGACGGACGGGCGATGCGACAGTCAAACGCGAAGGTGGAATTCTGTAATCGCTTGACTACACACACTGCTGGTGACGCGATCATCCATCGATTCAGTGACCAGACAGCTGTTTTCTATTATGACGTATCAAGATCGCCCTGAAAAATAGAAAAGGGTCGAGCGACGGTGATGGTCGCCCTGTCGTTCCACTTGCTGTGTGCGTTGCACCGTTCAGTTCAATAGAATCGCCATCTCGTCGCGGCCATATGCGTAGGCCTTAACTGTCTGCAAGTGTGTGTTAGTGTATGAATTCTAGAACTCTGGTTAGCTCTCTGTGTGTCTGTGTGAGAGAGAGGGAGTGTTTTTCTGTGTGTGTAATGTGTGTAGACTACATATGTGCATTATACCTCCCAGGTTTAATGCACACACACACACACACACACACATACAAAAACACACACACACACACACACACTGGAATATAAACCATACACATATGTAGTCATTCACACACACACACACACACATGCACACACACACACACACACACACACACACACACACACACACACACACACACACACACGCTGAAACATCCCCATTACATTTAGGCCCTCAGTGAAAGTTGTGGAACCTCCCTTTGATGCTAGTTAACTAGAGAGCAGGACTACGTTTTTAGCACTTTTACAAGACTCCCTCACACACACACACACACAAATGCACCCCCTCCCCATACACTCACATACTAGGGCTTCACCGTAATAAAACCACCATCATTATGGTAATAGAACACACACACTCTCTTTCTCTCACACACACACACACACACACACACACCTGAACTGTTACTCTGCATTCCTTAAACTAGAAACACCCCCAACATGTTTCAAATATGTGTGTACACTTTAAACATACACACACACCCTCATGACCACACACACACTCTCTCTCACACACACAGACCCTCACTTATTGCACATTAAAGTTTGTCAGTTTACCTTTTACCTTTCTTTTGTAGGCCTACTATGACAAAAGCAGCAGCCTACAGTGTAGTCTGTGTGTGTGTGTGTGTGTGTGTGTGTGTGTGTGTGTGTGTGTGTGTGTGTGTGTCTGTGTGTGTGTGCGTGTGTGTGTGTATGAGAGAGAGAGAAAGAGTGTATCTCTGTGTATATCTGTAAGAGAGAGGCAAAGGGAAGAGAAGACCTAGTGGCACTGTTGTGGTTGTGAAGGTAAAATGAGATGGTTAAC
>NC_055975.1:23327133-23332133 GCF_018492685.1 Alosa sapidissima | reverse complement strand
ATCAAAGATTCCTAACATTACTTCCTACTTTGCCTTAACTTTAAACTGACAGCATCGACAGTCAGGAAACAATGTATGTAGGTCTACCTTTGCTGTAAATAAATTTCTGCATTTTTACATCTGCATTTTTTGATGTTTGCAGGTGTTGCTGCTTCTGTTTATCAAAATAAGTTTCAGTTTCGTCCTCCCCTCTCGTCGCTGATTGGCCTGACATTTTTCTTGTCTGAGGGTAACGGTTATGAACTATGGTCTTCCAGATCTCCCTGAAAGAAGATCTAGGTGGGTGGGGCCAGGCTAGCCATATTAGCCTTTGCTAGAAAACATCAGAAAACCGACCCAGTTCTGGAACAAAATTCTTTGGCCAGAATAAACCAAGATTAATTATAACAGAATATTTGAAGAGAGAAGGTATGGAGAAAGAAAAGGCTCATGATCCAGAGCATGACAAATCATCTGTCAAACTTGGTGGAGGTAGTGTTGTACATGCATGCCTGTCAGTGGGACAGGGTCACAGGTCTTGACTGATAATGTAAATTCTGAGGTGTACAAGGCTACACTCTCTGCTCAGAATGCAGCCAAATGATGTAAAACTGGTAGGACAGCACTTCACAATGCAGATGGATAATGATGACCCAAAGCATACCACAAAAGCAACTCTAAAGGAGCCAAGTCGGGCACCAGACCTCAACCCATCTGAGTATGCTGTTCACTTGCTGAAGACAAAATTGAAGGCTGAAAGACCCACAAACAAGCGGCAACTAAAATAGGCATCAGTAAAGGCCTGGTAAAGCATCTCACTGGAGGAAATCAAGCGTTCAAAGATGTCTATATCTATGGGTTCATTGGCTGCAAAAGACTGCTTAAATACTATGTCCAGGCTTATGAGCTAAAAAATTAAGACCATATCGCCATTTATCAAAAGACTGACACGTTTCCTCAAACCATAAACATTATTCTCCTGTCGACACACATGATTCAAATGTTTTGATCTTTTGCAGCAAAACTCTACACACCAAGAATGACTTCATTTTCACTTCTCATTAGCACCGGGATTCAGTATCATTTACTCAAATCACCACAATTCAAATCCAAAAGCTGTGTCACTGCAAATACTTATGGACCTAGCTATTTGCCGATCACCAGGGTGTACATTGTCATCATCACATTCAAATAAAAGAAAGGCTTTGAACCCGTTATTGTTCCCCATAATACATTAAAAATCATTCTTTCCAACATCATCTGCTCCAAACACCAAAAATCATAATTATTTACCAAATTATAACGACTACATTCAATGTGAACATTCACCAGAGAGAGAGAGAGATGCTTTGATGCATCATTTAGAGGAAACATATCAGTGATGATTGCACAAACCATAAAATGGGGAAGATAGATAGGCACCAAACAAATAAACAAAATTTCCTTAACAGCACCACAGGCTTGTTTAGATAAACAGCAGTTATTTTGTTACAAGTTTTTTTTTATTTTTATTTAACAATTTATCACTTTATCTTATCTAACAGGATTTGATAGATGCAACAAATATTTACCTGAGAGATTAAATTTATTATGTTGATGGAACTCGTTTTCTCTATTTTTTTGTTTTTTTGTTTTTTTACAGATTCAGAAAATTAGATTAATTTACATTAACAACACTTTTGACGGTGTGCAGGGGTGTGGTGTTAACACATATTTTAGAAAAGCGTCTGGTGGTTTGGATGTGGCCTATACCCATTCTACTTGTCACAATACCAAAATTATGACCTCAATCTCGATACCAAAAGTGATGGCCAAACCATGGCAAAAACCTTCAACATCATTAATAGAAGTAATAGAATAGGCCTAGACAACAGAACAATTATTTTTCTTCACTGATAACAAATACAGGGCATTACATCTTTAATTTCAGGGTATTGCAATACCTTTCTTGTATTGGTGCATTGTGCAAGACTACATTCATGAGAGAGAGTGAGAGAGAGAAAAAGATCATAAGAGACAAAGAGAGAACAAGCGAGAGAATGAAAAAGAGGAGAGTAGAATGAGAAAGACAAACGTAGCCTGAGAGAGACGTGCAGAGGTGTAAGGTCACGGAGGAGAAGAGCCCATTTTAGACGAGCGACTTGATCTCACATACAAGGCTTAGTCATCTTCCTTTGCCTGATGAGGTGCGAGCGAGGAAGGCAGGGCGTATGGGCGGAGAATTCAAAGGCAGAGGGCGAGACGGAAGTGAATGTGGCCGAGACAAACATAGAGAGTGAGAGAGTCAGAGAAAGAGAGAGAGAGAGAGACAGAGAGAGAGAGAGAGAGATAAAGAGAGAGAGAGAAGGAGCATAGGGTATAGTGTGGTGGAGTTGTGTGTGGGGGGTATTTTTAGTGTCACGGACCAGTGCAAAGTGAAGGGTGTGTGCTCTTCACTTGGCTGACGGCATGACAGAGACAATTGCCTGTAAAAGCTCTGTGTACTGAGTGTGTTGTGGCGGCTGGTAGACAAATTATTTGGACGCGAGGACAGACATGGATAACACCTCAGCTCCGATGTTATTGTTGCCTGGGTGAACCCAGACGAATCTGTTAGCAAATTTGAATTTGTTCTGCAAGTTGGTCAGGAAAGGAGCCCATTGATTTCCATTTCCTAATCACCAAAAACCCAGGAATGTATTCTTTGGAATTGAGTAAACAACTGCATTTAAAATCTTTGTTTACACTTCGATTACACTTCAAATGATTTGGTAAGACTTAAAAGCAACGATATCAGTTTAATTTCACTGCTAGTTAAGTCCCTGGAAGTCGTAAAATATTTTTTTTTATTCATAAATAAAATAAAATGGGTGTCAATGGAATCCTGCAGAGCAAAAACAGGTTTGTCTGGGTTTACCCAGGCTAACATTAATAGCTATTTTGGAAATATTTTCTAAAATAAATAAAAAAATATGCATCTTTGTCAGGGGCAGAAGTACATGTGTTGATCCTTCAGGTTATGTCTGTATGTCAGGGGCTTCGCTCCCAGATATCACTGTATCCCCATACTCTTCTGTGTCCCAGATATGCGGCGACTGTTTGACAGACTTGGCCCTGATCTAGGCCCGAACTGAGCCAGAACCAGCTAATCAGTACAGGATCACGGCCCGATCTGCTCTAGTGTGCTGCTATGTGGGTCGCTATGCCTCAGGTGTATTTATATATTTATTAATTATATCGGTGTCTCTCGAGAGCTCGACTAGGTTTCTGGAAACTCTGAGAACGGGTACAGTGTCACAGTCGTTGGCGAGGGACATGCTGAGTCTAATAGAACAGAATCGCAAATGGCTGCCACAGTCAGTCCCGGTAGCCTGATGTATAGTATTGCTATCACACTGTTCTCTATAATCATTTTACGCAGCTGTGGGTGTGTGAAAATGAATTAACAAGCTTATCATACCTGCAAGTGACAGAAGGTACCTCATTAATCATGTCTTTACAGCTGACACCCAGGTAGTTATATCAACACTCGTGCGTTATTAACTCGCGCATTGGTCTCTTGATCCCAGAGATCTGTTTTCTGAAGGAGGCCATGGATGAAACGCCAACGTGATAAAGTGGAACGCGGGAGAAGATACAGGATAGGAGTGAGTGTTCAGTCGAAGCAGTCATTCCCGCGGAGAGCCAGCGCGGTATGGTGTGGTACGGCACGGCACGGCGCGGTGCGGTGCGGTGTGCAGCTTGATTCGGCTGACGGTAAAGAGAGCGAGAGAGAGAAAGAGAAAAGAAGAGAGGTAGAGAGAAAGATAGCGGAAAGGCTGCAGATGCATTAATGTGGCTCAGCTGTTGGAGGCCTGAGATGGGATTCCCCGTGAGGTAGAGCAGATATTGATTACTCTCCCCTACTGTAAGATGCTCAGGGAGAAACGTGTCAGTAGCAATGAGGGTTCCGGATAATTGGCTTGCCGACTTCGCTAATAGATAACGGCATGTTGGCCGTGCTGGTCATGGCCAGGCTTGTTCTTTAATATGACCTTTTTTTCGGCAGGCGTAAGGGGAATAAAAATAGGCTTAATTTGAGGTTAAATATAGAGTTATCAGAAGTTTGTTGGAAAAGACACAAAGCTGCTATTTTCCTTCTCTTTCTCTCTTTTCTTTTGCATGGCTCAGCTTTCAAGGTCCATGTTTGGATGTGGGGATCAATCCACCATGAAATGGCACTTTGCACTACAAATTAAGGGAATAAAAATGGGCTTTATTTGGGGCTGTTTGGGAGAGTTAGACAAGAGACAAAGCCTCAGTGTGTGTAATTTTATTGAGGGGTCATGGTCCGTGTTTAGATGTGGGGATTACAAAACACACACACACATACACACACACACACACACACACACACACACACACGTGGTAGTGTAATTGAGCATACATAATGTAAGGCATTAATCAGACTTTACAGTAGTTGTCTGTATGTAGAATTTGGCCATAAAAATCATTACATTCATATGCTAAAGGCTACATGCATTTTCTAACAGTATACTACATTTTCTAACAGTATACAGAGCTTCATGGCATGAAATATTTTTATGTTGTGATTAGGGCTGTCACTTTTGTGAAAAAATCCTGTTTGATTTTTGAGACATAAGTGTTCATTGAATCGATTGTAAAATCGATTTTTTATGTCTAAACACGTTTCCATTTTCAACGCCAAATATACAGTAGGCCAATCCACAAACAACTAACAGGCATTAGGACAAACATAAAGAGGGCACTTGTAGACGCAAGCTTGCAATATTTCTGATGATTTATTGGCGTGAAGTTTCGTGCACAATGACAAACAGGAGTGCAACATTCTTGAAAAACAATAAGCCGAGTGGACTGCCATTAAATCAGTGACAAACATGACTGCAGGCTTCAACGTAGCTGTGTCTGTGTTTACGCTTAGAAATGTCAAACAAATTTCGCCTGCGTAGAACTCGATTGCACAGTTTGCATAGCCTACCGCTTTGTTCTTCTCCATAGTTTGATATACCAAAAATCCGAAG
>NC_055975.1:23302133-23317133 GCF_018492685.1 Alosa sapidissima | reverse complement strand
AAAGTGTGACAACCAGGCCGCTGAACACAGGGTGTTTTGACATGTCTGTCACCATGGAAACAACCCTCTTGTTTTTGCTACCTTTCTAGGAACTAAGTGAAATGCCATGGCGTGGTGGCTAAGTGGTGGTCACCTGAGACGCACGGGTCTGGCTGAGAGGGATTGCCTTGCTCCTTAACCATCTGTTTTAACACTGACAGCCCCTGTGTCCCCTTGCATCACCAAGTTGAACTGGAGCAGGACTGCTTTGTTGCTATAAAAAAGATCATTACGAGAGTCTCACTTTCCCCTCACACTGTCTAGCCCACATAATACCTCCTTTAGAGGGATCGTGATCTGCGCGGCATTAGATTTATTAGCCAGACATAAATTTGTCTGTTTGATGCTCTGTGTCCTCTTGGCCACTGAAATACCATCACAGTCTACTGAAACGCCATCAACACAACTCTCTCTCTTTCTCTCTCTCTCTCTCTCTCTCTCTCTCTCACTCACTCACTCACACACACACACACACACACACACACACACACACACATTCTCTCTCATACACACACACACACACACACACACACACACATACAAACAGTAGCAGAGGAACACATTTATACTTGTCAGCTATGGAACTCCAGCTCCTCTGGCTCTGTTGCTTCATATTTTAACTGTAACTGTGAAACTATAGTGGGGGGGCGACGGATTCCAGTGATCCTCCCCCTCTTTTGGAGTGATGTAACGACTGAACTCCCTCAGTTATTTTCATAACTTGGCACCAGCGGTTGACAGTGTTGTTCAGCCGGAGGCTCCACATCATGTAAAAACTGCTCTAGCTCTCTCATTAGAAAAACTGCCATGTCACTGCTGCTGTCCCTGATTATTCCTATCAACGTGAGAATATCACTGCGCTAAACACGGCCGATACACGCGATGCATCAGTCCCGTTGGCTCTAGCCTGCCAGCCCTCCCTGGAGCCCCAAGGAGATCTGCACACCCTGAAGGCCCAAAATGGTGGTCGTTTGTGGGAATTCATCACAACGGCACTTGAGGCAAACACTAGTGTTTAAAACACTAGGCCTTTTTATACAGACTGACATCCTGCAGTAATCATGAGAAGAAAAGACAACATTATGCCGTGGTGGTCACCTAAACTGACCAATCCAGTGTGATGTGTTGAGATAGCCATCAGCCACAGCTAGCATTGTGGAACTGAAGACACGTTACATTTAGTTTGATAGACAAGACCAAGTTATCTTTAGAAGCTAGATACATCGCTATTGTAAGAAGGTACAATGCCCAAACATCAGCTAACTGAAAACAAGCAGGTATATTTGACTTCAGTCCATGAAGAAGCCACTTCATGAGTTTCAAAAGATAAACATCTACCATCGTGTTTGGTAGCTACCAAAGAAGAGACTACTGCATTTATTAATTTACCTTTGTTTGTTTAGCTAGCTAGAAACCTGCACTGACAGACAGCTGTGTGGGCTGAAATAATCCTTTTTTTTTTTTTTTTCAAATCACATCACTGACAACTGACAGTCTTGAGCTCAAAATGATCACAGCAACTCCAAGTGTATAAGAAATGGCTCCAAAAGGGCTTTTTCCACTCTGGAGTTAAATAATACAGTTAATGCTGTCATGTCAGATTTCTACATTCTGATAACACAGTAGCAGCATGCTTTATTCAGCTCATCTTCTAGGCCGCACCTCAATACTATATTATACATATAATAATACAATATTGAATGCTGTAGCGTTCTGCAATACTCCGGCTACCCATTTAAACTGACATGGTCCTGCGTTTAAGACAAGCTTCGCAGATGGCATATTTCCATCTCCCTCAGTCTTAAAAGGACAGGCACACGATAATAATGATAACGGTGCAATAATTGTGCAATAAAACCCCCGTGTAACAAGGCCTGTTTAGAATGATTTCATCCCTACAAGTGGCTTTGTTGTTGCTTTGATGTCATTTTGACTTGAATGAGAAGCATTTGTGGAATACTGATCACCTAGTTCGGTATTATGCAGCCATCTGAAAGACTGGATGAAGATGTTTCGAGGGATTTTCACCTTTAGGCTACCTGTCGCCATGTCACAAGGAAAGGTGTTTCAAATTCCTTTCTGCAAAGGTTGTTTTGAAATCCCACATGGCTAATCTAGTCAACGTTTTATGGTCTCTTTCAACATTGTCGGTGTATTCATTTCATGATGAAATATTTCGGTCTGAGTATGAAGCACAAGGTTTTGTCTGATTCTTGGGCTCCATTCAGAGAGGAAGCCCAAGGCTTAATGAAGATCATGTATAATTATAAACTTTTTCTTATTTCTATATTTTCAGTTTCGTGGTGTGTCCATCTTCAGTTTCCAAGTCTGTCTGTTTAGTTTCCATAAACCATTGTATAATTTAGCACTTGTATTTATTTATGTAGCCTATGTAATTTAATAATTAGTCTCAGCATCCCCTACCTGCAAAGCCGCTAAACATGCATTGAAATGCGCATAGAGAAATAGAATTATTAGTGACAATTATGAGGAGTTAATTATTGAAGTAATTTTTTTACGTGTAAGATTGACACTGTTTTTGTGTGTTTGTGTGTGTCTGTATGTGTGTGTCTGTGTGTGTGTGTATGTGTGTGTGTGTGTGTGTGTGTTTGTGTGTGTGTGCGTTTGCACATATGTGTGTGCACTTCCCTACCTGTATATGTGTGTGTGCGTTTATGCATGTGTGTGTATGTCTGTGTGTGTGTGTGTGTGTGTGTGTGTGTGTGTGTGTGTGTGTGTGTGTGTGCGTGCCTGCCTGCCTGTTTGCGTGTGTGTGTGTGTGTGTGTGTGTGCGTGCCTGCCTGTTTGTGTGTGTGTGTGTGTCCTCTCAGAACAGCGGGAGAAAGAGGAGCCGGAGGATGGGAGCGAGGAACGGGAGGAGGGCCAGGACTCACCCATACCCTCTGGAGATGACATCCACCTCTACGCTAACCAGACACACCCAGGGGGGACAGGTTTGTGTGCCTGTGTGTGTGTGTGTGAGAGAGAGAGAGAGAGAGAGAGAGAGAGAGAGAGAGAGAGAGAGAGAGAGAGAGAGAGAGAGACCAAATTAATTTGCATAGGGGTGCTGTGTGTGTGTATGTGTGTGTGTGTGTGTGTGTGTGTGTGTGTGTGCGTGTGTGTGTGTGTGTGTGTGTGTCTGTGTGTGTGTGTGCGTTTGCGTTTGCGTGTGTGTGTGCGTGTGCGTGTGCGTTTGTGTGTGCGTGTGTGTGTATGTGTGTGTGTGTGTGTGTGTGGAATATGGGTTTATATGTGGACTCTTGGGCATAATGAGAGAGAGAGAGAGAGAGAGAGAGAGAGAGAGAGAGAGAGAGAGAGAGAGAGAGAGAGAGAGAGAGAGAGAGAAAAGAGAGAGAGTAGAACACATCGGGACCTACAGCTGTTATTTCTAGAACCAGGAGGTCAGGAGAGCAATGGTTTCCTTGGCAACAGCATCAGGTGTATGCAGTAAGACGTGCCCCTTCCCACTCAGTGACAGGTGATGAGTGTCACTCAGCACACCTGGGACCCCCCCCCTTCTCTAACACACACACAGACACACACACACACACTGCACCATGCCTAAGTGTAGGTGATAACTGGGCTACTGTAGAGGGACATTTATTGATTACTCCTCCTAAAGGTTATAGTAACACATATCTTTGCACTCTGCACTAAATCAACCCACTTTAATACGTGCCCCGACTACATCTTTGCTAATGAGCACGATTAAATGTGCTGTCATCTTATTCAGCCCATGTGGTGCAGAGGCTCCTCGCTTTAGATACCTTTCATGTGTGTATACTGGGCTCCTGTGTTTTGATGTGTGTGTATTCATGTGCATATGGTCGTCTTTGTATGCATCCATGAGCAATTATAGTCTTTGTTATAATATGGTAGTGCTTGTTTTGTGCTTTGTTTGTGCTAGTCTTTTATGTGCTTTCGTGTGTACATTTTCAAATGTGCGTCTCTGTGCCTGCATGTGCAGGTGGACAATCTTTGTGTGTGTGTGTGTCTGTGTGTGTGTGTGTGTGTGTGTGTGCTGTGACCCTGTTGATGTGGGCTCCTACCGTAAATGAAACGTTAAACAGCAGAGGCTGAAACTGGCCAAGCGCTCTTCATCCATATTCTAATGATCACATTGACCTTCACAATGGTTAAGAGCGAGACAAAGGGAAGAGGTGGGCAGGGGGGGGGGGAGGAGAAAAGAGAAAAGAGAGAGATCAAATGGAAAAAAGGAAAAGAGAAGGCAGGGAAAAAGAAAGAGAAAGACAGAACAAAAAAAAAAAGAGCAAACGAAGCAAGCAAGTCCAGAAGGAGAGAAGAGGAGATAGTGTGTTAATGACACCAGCGATAGGGGGCACTTAAGGAGCTGAATAGCTTACATAATTCATTCACGCGTTGCTATCTCTCACCTCCCGTGAAAACCCCCTGCACTTCTCCTGTTGAAATGGGCAACTTTGCGCTCCGGCTTCCTCTCCCTAATCCTAATCCCATCCACGGCCGCTCTAATCTGAGCAGTGAGACTGCAGGAGTCAGAGCAGGGGCGGAATAATTCCACCTGCTAGATCAGGGCCTCTCCTCTCTTATTCAGAACCAACATCTCTTAGTAATAATGAGCCTTTTTATTTAAGTAACCTGTGCTCTTTTCTCTCTCTCTCTCTCTTGCTCTCTCTCTCTCTTTCTCTCTCTCTCTCTCTCTCTCTCTCTGTCTCTCTGAGTGTGTGTGCATTTTATGTATGTGACTTTGATGTTATTGAAATGAATCTGTGTGAGAACATGGTAAGGTTTTTTTTTCAGTGGCATGTAAGGTGTGTTTAAATGCCATGGCATGTCCTGGGCGTGTGGGTGTGTCTGTGTGTGTTTGCATGTATTCATCCATCTGTATGTGTGTGTGTGTTTCTTTGTGTGTTCATCTAGGTGGGTTTATATTACATCTCATTAGTTGAAGTGCTCAGTCCTTCTTCTGTGTTCAGACGCTGTTCTCACCCGTTGCTCTCCTTCTCCCCCCAGATTCAGACGTCCATGGATGTGTACTGCTGAACACCTCCAGGAGAGTAAGTCCTCCTCTCTTCTCCTCCTCTTCTCTCCTCCCATCTCCTCTCTTCTCTCCTTTCCTCCACCCCTCCACCATGTCTTTTCCACATTCTCTTCTCTTCTTTTTCTTTTCTCTCTTTCTCTAATCACCTCTCCTACTTTCTTGCTATCTACTCTTTACCACTTTAATTCTTCTTCTATACAATTCTCTATCCCTCGCCTCCCTGCACTGTTCATCTCCCCTCTTCTCCGTTCCTCTCCCCTCCTCTTTCCTTATCTACTGTGGTCCTCTCTTCATTTCCCACATCTCCCCTTACTACTCTATTCTCTTCTCATTCCCCACTTTTCATCTCCTCTCCTCTCCTCTCTCCTTCTCTCCTCTCCTCTCCTCCTCTCCTCTCATCTCCTCTCCTCTCTCCTCTCCTCTCATCTCCACTCTCCTCCTCTCCTCTCCTCTCCTCTCATCTCCTCTCTCCTCCTCTCCTCTCCTCTCCTCTCCTCTCTGGTTCTCTCTCTCATTAGTGCTGGATATGCCTCGGTGGTCTGAGATCTCTGCTATTGCTGCCTGTAGATCCTCAGAGCAGTATGCATACACACACACACACACACACACACACACACACACACACACACACACACACACACACACAGTACATACAGTACACACTAAATTCTCACATACACATATGCACACACATACATGGACTTATAAACCCCTTCTAGCTCTGCCAGTTTAAATGTACTCTCCCACACACATAACACAGACACACACAGAGACATACACTACACACACACACAACATACTCTTACTGTTAACACAGGCTAACACGGTCGCAGTCACAGCTTTCACAAAGCACATAGTCACAAAACAGTCACGTAAAGCCTAATCTCAGCTATAGTGCAGCATGGCAGGTTTAATTCCTCTGAGTGCATGGGCCCATACAGACAGTATTTGCTGTGATCCCTTCTTTGTCAAAAACCGTTTCTGAGTGGTGGTCATCCCTGTGTGTGTTTTTGTGTGAGAAAGAGTGTGATTGTGTGTTTGTATGTGTGTTTGTGTGTGTGTGTCCTTAGGAGTGTATGCATTTGTAAATCCTGCCTATATGCTTGTTCTGGTGTAATTTGGTATAGACTGTTCAGCTACAGAAACAAACATGCGTTCCTAAGGAATTTCCGGTGGCATAGAAAACAACATTGAGCTAATAATAATTCAGGATAAACAAAAATGAATGAAAGTTTTTTTTAAAGTTGACATTTTGTTGAGCACTACACTGAAGTCCAATACATTTTAATTACCACTTATCCACATTGATTGTGAACGTTTAAACCGGAAACCGGAAAAGCAATAAGCCACTCGAGTCCGTAGGATCCACGATTCCGCTGCGTGTCGTGCCTAGCAACGGCCCTTAGCTGTTCTAAAATCAGTGGAACCTATGGCCTCTCGGAGCTTATTGCTTATGTATACGTCTTTATTTGTGTGTTTTTGTGTGTGTAGTTGTGTATGGATGTGTGTGTGTATGTGCCAGTGTATTTTTGTACGTCTGTGTCAGTGTCTCTATGTATGTGAATAAGGATTGTCTCTGTGTGTGTGTGTGTGTGTGTGTGTGTGTGTGTGTGTGTGTGTGTGTGTTTTCTGCAGTATGTAAAGCTGATGAACTTTGAAGAGGAGGTGCGCGCGCACCGCGACCTGGACGGCTTCCTGGAGCGGGCGAGCATCCTGCTGCACGAGGACGAGGCCTCACTGGACGACGTGCTCAAGACGATGCTGCGGCACGTCTCGCAGGACCCGCACACCGCCGAGCCCGCCTGCAACTTCGAGGAGATCATGAGCTCGCTCTTCACCGACGCTGGCTCGCAGGAGGTCAATGGTGAGTCATCTCGATGTCTGTGTGGCTGTGTGTGTGTGTGTGTGCACGTGTGTATATTTGTGTGCGTGCGTCTGTATCTCCGGGCCTGTGTGTGAGTAAGTGATTGTGTTTGGGGGTAGCTGTGTGTGTGTGAGTGAGTGTGTGTGTGTGTGTGTGTGTGTGTGTGTGTGTGTGTGTTGGGGGGGTATCTCTGTGTGCTTATCTGTATATGTGTGTGTGTGTGTGTGTGTGTGTTTGTGTGAGTTGATAATGAAGTTTATATTTTGCATGTTAGGTGGATGTTAGAAAACTCAAGGCCAGATGTACTAACGTTTTTGCGCCCACCTCAGACGTATTTGATTCGCGACATGGCGAGGTATGTCCAAACAGGCCACACTGAGGAACAAGCGCAGACCGCCTGTCGCGGGAGCTGAGAATGGCTATTTGCACTTTTCCGTGTCATGCATATGAATTCATAAGAGGTGTAATCCAAATTGCAGTTAAATGCGTCAATTAGAGAAACTTTTAGAGACGGCTGAATCAGTATTCAGAGCATCGGTTTTCTTCATTGTACTATGTCAAAAGCAACCTTAACTTTTGTTTGCCTTTCTAATATTATTATCTAGTATTTTCACTTTCACAACATACACTTCCCAATCTGCTAGACTAGGGTGTTAAGTCATAGCCCTAGTCTACGTGCAGTAAAGTAGATTAGTAAAATTACCGGTACTAGGCCTACTCTGTATGTTGCTGCTTGTTGACATCTTATTATTGTGTATGATCGCTAAACTTTGATTCTTTTTAATGCCGCAATTGGTTAACTCTATTTAACCCTTAAAGGTGTAGGTTTTTGAACATTCTAAGATCCGCAACAATTGAAGGTTCTAAAATTCTATGTTGAATTCAATGAACCCAGATATTCTTTAGAATGTTAATTTCCCAACATTCCCAATTGGTTAACTCTATTTAAATGCGCTTGTGACTCAGCTGTGGGCACGCAGTTAGGGTTGCAGAGGGGGTGGGGACGGCCGGTAATGGGTGCTGTTTATGTAATGAAGTGACAGCTTAGTAAATTCCATGCAATATAGCAAAGCACAGCGTTCACTTTCTGCGCATAGTAAAACTCGGTATTAACGCTTTCTCTGTACATCCGGCCCTCACTTCACAATACTTGCATTAAAGCATCATTTAAAGGATAAGAGAAATGACTGAAAGGAACTAAAGGCAATATGAATAAAGAAAGCTTTGATTCCCACAGCCTCTAAAAGTTACATAACAACCCCTTTTATCAAAGCGTCTTAAATATTATATTTGTTCGTTTCAGTTGCAGTCCTCATGTTTTCTATGCGTGTCAACAAAAGTAGTTCAGCTGTCATGAACACACCCGTAGGAGTGAGTGTGAATGTGTGTGTGTGTGTGTGTGCTGTGCCTCTCTGTTGCGTCTATACAGGCATCCCAGCTGAGAGAGCCGACAGCACGCTAAATTTATGGAAGCTTTTCGCTGGCGGGGGCGGATTTTGGGCGTTCTTGTGCGCTTTCCAGCCTGCTTTGGCTTGTTTTGCACATTCTCCCAAGACCATGACAAGGTCTTTTTCAACTCCCAAGGCAGGGAGAGAGAAAGAGAGAAAAGATAAAGGGAAAAAGTAAAAACAGAATCATGTTAATAAAAAAGAGAGATAGATAAAATATCAAAGAAGGAGATTAAAGCATAGAGACGATAGAGACAGAATCACAGAGGGAGCGAAAGAGTGAGAAAGAGGGAATGTGAAAAAAGAGATAGAGAGAGAGGATATAGAAAAGAGAGAGAATGGATAGAGGATAGAAGTGAGAGGTTGAAAAAAAAAGAGTAAGTGAAATAGTTGGAGGGGTGTGTGTCACTGTCCGCCCCACATGAAAAGTGTGTGTGTGTGAGCTTTGTTAGGTCAGATGTCACTTTGGCAAGGTGCGTGTGTGGGGAGGTGATAATGGAGACATGTCAATCAAACACACATACTCATACACACACACAAACATACTAGCTGTTCTAAAGTACACCTACTGTGCAGAAAATTCTGTTCCTCCGGTCTCTCTCTTTCACACACACACACACACACACACACACACACACATGTACAGTGCATGCGTCTCCACACACAGACGATACATGTGGTGGTCTCTGATTGTTCGGTACAGTAAGGGGGCGGTAATTCTCTCCCTGCCTATTTGTCACATGCGATCGATCTCATTGGCTTCCGTCTGTCAGCATTTGCATAATCCCTCCTTAGAATTTCTCTGTCCCAAATCAAAGGGAAAACTGTAACATATTCATGACCTAACAACGTGCTAATACATTTACTGTCTTGAGCACCGGCACCGCCTGTGTGTGTGTGTGTGTGTGTCTGTGTGTGTGTGTGTGTGTGTGTGTGTGTGTGTGTGTGTGTGTGTGTGTGTGTGTGTGTGAGAGTGTGTTTCAAGGCTAAATGTGAAGATTAGCTGGTTGGCAGAGGCAAGAGGCGTGTGTAATTTTGACGGTTTTATTTATCATTTCCGCCTGAGCGAATGTGTCTCAATTCCCCGGGTACTCTGCCAACTTCCAGACGCATTCAAATGAACCTGGACATGGTCGCATTAGTCGGATTATGGCAAGAAAAAATTGCGTATCATATTTTGAACGCACAGAAAATCCCAAATTACTTATCTAATCGTGAAGAATTGTTTTGAAGGAAAAATAAAGAGCTAATTGCAAAGCACTGTGCTGAATTCAGTTGAATGTTACTATGTGTGTGTGTGTGTGTGTGTTTGTGTGTGTGTGTGCTTCTACAGTTCAGCGAAGCAAAGCAAAGGGGTATCCTCAAGTCGTCAATTACAACTTTAAAAAATTATTTGGAAACATAAATTATTCAATCTTTGGCACCGCCCCCTCACTGTCACTGTTGCTAGGATACATCGTTCCCATCAGGAGATTGGATCTGATTAGTTACCAAGGCAGTCCAATGAGCCAATAAGAATCACTTGCATCATGAATATTCTAATCTATGCTAATGAATTTGGTATTAAAATGATGAGAAACTGATTATTGTGCAAAGTAGTTTGGATTCTGGATATAATTATGGAGCACTGCCTGTACTTACATACATACTCACAAAATCAAATGCAGTAGCTCTGCTCGCTCACACACACTCTCACACACACTCCCTCTCTCTCTCTCACACACACACACACACAAACAAACAAACAAACATAAATGCTAACGCAATCAAGTGTAGTATCTCTACACTCTCACACAGGCACACACACTAACACAATCAAGACCATTATCTCTGCACTCACACACACTAACACAATCAAATGTAGCATCTTATAGACACACACACACACACACACCCACACACACATACACCCTAACACAAAAATTCAGTAGCTCATATGCACACTTACTTTTTCTCTCTCTCTCAAACACACACACACAACCATGCACACATACACACATTCTCATGTAATACAATGAAACACACACATATCCACACACACATACACACTCAAAGTCCACATGCACCGTGATTAAATGTGTGATTAAACATGTGGTCTGGTGTGCTCCTCCAAAAAACCTGTGAGGAGAGGCAGCCAGGAGGTACTGATGGTAGTTGTGTGTGTGTGTGTGTGTGTGGAGGGTTTGGATGAGAGGCACAGAGACACATATCAGAGCTGGAATCAAATTAGACGGTAGTATAATAGCAGTGTGTCGTTCAGTCATGATAGAGGGACAATCAGGCAAATTCATTGTAATAATATTTAATCATATTCCACCACATTGTGGGGAGACCAAAGAGAGAGCCATTAAGGCTTTTAGCATCTGTCAGACGTCATCACTAATGTGTGTGTGTGTGTGTGTGTGCGTGCGTGTGTGTGTGTGTGTGTGAGAGAAAGTGTGAGGGTGTGATTGTGTGTTGCCTTGTGTGTGTCTATGTATGTGGTCCAAATTGGAGTGTGTGTGTATGTGTGCATGTGTGTGGGCGTGTCGTTGCACACATCCTTGACGGTTAATGTGTGTGTCCTGATAGCCGTTAATGACTGTTTGCATGGTATTGTGAGCCATGCCACCCTGGCCCCACTCTTCTGGAGAGGAGAAACTTGGTGCTGTTGGAACAGCTGCTGTGTTCACACACACACACACACACACACACACACACACACACACACACACACACACACACACACACACACACACACACACACACACACTCACACACACACACACACACACACACTCACTCACACACACACTCACACACACACACACACACACACACACACACACTGGGGTGGAGGTGCATCTAGTGGCACAGCCTCTCAACACTGTCAGCGCTCCAAGGATTCCTAATTATTATTATTGCATGACTGTGTATGTGTGTGTCAGTATACTGTATATTGTCTATATCTGTCTTTCTATTCTTGCTTTGTGTGTGCAAGTGTGTGTGTGTGGGTGTGTGTGTGTGTGTGTTTGTTTCCAAATGCTGAATCTCTTGTGTGTTTGTGGTCTCTCTATGCAGACAGGTCTCAAAGCTTCATTTTCTGTGACAACGGTAAGATGTGTCACTGATCAATATCACTTCAGGTGTGTTTGTAAAGGCTGGGTCGACACACATCTCCCCCCCCCTCCTCCCACATTCACAAACACAAACACAGACACACACACACACACACACACACACATACATTGCACAGCAACATTAATCGTGTCATCCTATCAGTTAGACGGACACATTCACCACGCCAAATATGGGCACTTGAAAGTGACTAGCCACTCCATCAGGTCCATCTCCTCTCTGCCTGTAATGGACTCTTGCACATATGTGGTGCAGCTGGAGGGGGGGGGGGAGTGATGAGACACCATCCCCCTCACTGAGTGGAGCAAGTTGGAGGGTTTGGGGGTGGGGGTGGGGGTGGGGGGGGACTATCTTTACGGATAGAACTCGTAGAAAGTAGAGTAACATAGGAACCCGCGGATAGAACTCGTAGAAAGTAGAGTGACATAGGAACCCGCGGATAGAACTCGTAGAAAGTAGAGTGACATAGGAACCCGCGGATAGAACTCGTAGAAAGTAGAGTGACATAGAAACCCGCGGATAGAACTCGTAGAAAGCAGAGTGACACAGGAAACCGCGGATAGGCTTTTCAGCACTGAGAAAATGCCAGTCAGGTGGAAGGCTCTGACGTGCCTCATTCACACAGAAGCCACCGTGCCGGCAAATAGGCAGTCTTCACAGTGAGATCTTTCCCGTCTCTGCTGTCTCTTAAAATCACTGGACAAGATGGACAGAAGACTAAGGCCTGAAAATGTTCAAAAACTGGTACATTAAAAAAATTTTAGGTTGGGTTTAGTTACAACACATGCACAGTGTTCTTGATCTGAACATGTCAGTACTGAGAAGTGGTAGAGTCAGATGAGTATTTATTGTACTGTACCAAGCTAATACAAAACATTTCAGGTTTGGATTCATTTTAATATGTTCATGGAGTAGTTGGATTATCCTTACACTATATTGATTGAGACATTTAAACTAGTAGTTCTCTGATGATGATTTCAAGACATAATTTCATATGTTTTAATGATAAACAGAGTAATTAATTTCAAGGGTAGCACCACCCAGAGTGCGCGCATCGCTCCCCTGCAGCGAGTAGCCGACGGCACAGACAGGTTCAGATCTGTCGTAGATCAGGGTTAGTTACGGGCCAGATCAGTGTTAGTGCTTGTTGGGGCTGGATGTGCTAGAAGAATCCTACAGTCACTGGTTAGGCTTCTGTGATTTGCACAGGTGTGTGTGTGTGTGTCTGTGTGTGTGTGTGTGTGTGTGTGTGTGTGTGTGTGGCGGGGGTGCTGCAGCCAGTTTGACTAAAGGAATGCGTCTTACTGCAGTGTCCTGGCCAGGTACCAAATCTCACTCAGGCGCAGCAGCCGGGAGACCAGACAGAGCAGGGTGTAAACATCCAGTCTGCCCAACTCAGTTTGCGCTAACTCCACCTGTAGCCTGGTCCTATAGCTACACACACACGCGACAGAGGACCATCTACATGAGCCTACACCACCTATATTCACAAATACAAATACAATTCTTATGTGAAGCGATCTGGGAAAACCCTTCACATGGTGCAATTTTACCAACTTATGATTCTGATACCATCCTAGCAACATCCCAGATTTTGGGAGGATGCTGTGGTGTAGTCTAGTTAGCTGTAGTGGGTATACTGTGATGTAGTCTAGTTAGCTGTAGTGGGTATACTGTGATGTAGTCTAGTTAGCTGTAGTGGGTATACTGTGATGTAGTAGTTAGCTGTAGTGGGTATACTGTGGTGTAGTCTAGTTGGCTGTAGTGGGTATACTGTGATGTAGTCTAGTTGGCTGTAGTGGGTATACTGTGATGTAGTCTAGTTGGCTGTAGTGGGTATACTGTGATGTAGTCTAGTTAACTGTAGTGGGTATACTTTGATCAACCCCAAATGTTAATACGTATCCTTGCCTATTTTTAGTGGGTATACTGAGATGGTAATGCTTTTTAAGTGGGTATACTGCGTAGTCCTGCGTATCACGTAGACTACACCACTGGGAAGATGGTATCCAGGATTTTGCTAGGGGATAGTGTTCAGAATGTTGCCAGGATGGTGTCAGAATCTTAAGGTGAAATTTTACAAGAGTGGGTTGAAACGGAGCAAAAATCAAGTATTTTTGAGTGCACTATGTGAAGGGTTTTCCCTAGATCGCATCACATATATACTTCTACACATGTTCATTTATTTATATTCTATTCTCTATACTAGTATTGACTGATGCAGTAGTAGTTCCTAGCCAAGGTCTCCTTAGCAATGTAGCTTGAATATTATTCTCTTTCTGTGAGTCGCTTTGGATAAAAGCATCTGCTCTTATGTAAATATAATATATCAAATCCATACCTCTCCCGTGCTGCAAAATAAATGGTTATATCTGTAGGAATATGAGAAGAGGGGGGTGGGGCGGTGGTACCCTATCCGACCCATGGCCTTCCAGATCCTGTCCTCAGAGGGGAGATATGGATCTAGTGAAGTGGCAACTCAGCTTATCCATTTCAACTGAATGCATAAAACATGTTACAATTACATAAGGGGTAGTGTACAGCCAGCTGGTCATTAAGTAAACCCCTAGGGTGATTAGCAACCCAGTAAGGAATGGAGGGTCCTGTCCTACCTTGACATTTGCTTTGTGATAACGACAGGCTGGTTGTACATTATTCAACCTATTACACGGCTTCCCCCTATAGAAATGAGAAATCTAAAAGAATACTTTATCACTGGTGTGGTACTGTGGTAACTCATTTGCTAGATTGCTACTGTAGAACTCAGGTATAACTGTAGAAATATAAAGGTTTCCATTGGCCAGTTCAGACCTCCCATTACTTTCATTAACCAATAGGAATCGTTGTGCTGAGCCGTGTAATAGAACACACAGGCTCTCCTTACGCTGAACACTCATTAGTAAAGTCGTCAACAATAATTTGGGAATTGAATATCTGCTATTTAGTTTCATACCCAGCTACCTGTTTGGGTGATTTGGCTGTCAGTCAAACGTACCTTGAGGCGTCTCGACCCGGCCCTCATCCATCTCCCATCCAATCATGAGCTGTATCCCACAGCTGTGTTCTGATTGACTGTGTCGTTGTGTGGTGTGTGTGGTAGGTGAACGGAAGATTGTGCTTTCCCTGTTTATCACCTGACCACACTAAACACACTGTGTGTGTGTGTGTGTGCATATTTTAGGGTATATACAGTACGTGAGAGAATAAGCATCTTATGTGTATTTACTGTACATGTGTGTGTGTGTGTGTGTGTGTGTGTGTGTGTGTGTGTGTGTGTGTGTACACGTTTGTGTGTGTGTGCACGTGGGAGTCGGTGTGTTTGCGTATGCATCCCTGTGTTTTGTGTGTGCTCTGATGCCGAGTACTCCTGAGAGGGTCATCTTCATCTGCAAGGGGACCGACAATGTGTGTTGTTCCTCATACAGAGCAGCTGGGTTGGTGGTCTGAATGTCAATTTGTTTTGTACACGTGTGTGTATGTGTGTGTGTGTGTGTGTGTGTGTGTGTGTGCGT
>NC_055975.1:23257133-23282133 GCF_018492685.1 Alosa sapidissima | reverse complement strand
TCCCATACACATACTGTCTCAAAAAAAAGTGACCAATCCAATCTCACAGACATTCCTTTTCATAATGGTACACTAGTATACAAATTAAGGAGACAGCACAGACCAAAACGTAGAAAACATACCCTTCTCTGAAAGCTGTGTATCAGAGCAATATCCATAGTGAATTATCTGATCAGTATTTTAGATATTTCTAAGAGAGACGTGTTTGTCATACTGTTAATATATAGATCTCTAGTTTGGATACAGGTGTTAACGTGTAAAGTTTGTGTTCTGAGCGGAGTGACATCAGACTCTGGAGAGGAATCTGAATCTGTTCAAAAGTTTGGGCTCAGTTTTATCGAGGCCTCACAGTCACGCTCACACACACACACACACACACACAAACATACACATGAAAATACACACACACTCACACACACAAAAGACAAATAATATAGTCACACATCCATCTGGTGAAATAAAGCATGGCTTCTCTGAATCATACTGAAGACTAAAGACAAAAAAATGCCTTTTCTAAGTGAACCCAGGGTTGTTTTATTTATTTTGAACAAAGAAAATATTAAAGTTGAATTAAAAAAAAATATTTGAGTGCACAGAGACACAGAGCAATATAGAGACAGAGAGAAACAGACAGACAGAAAGAGAGAATGAGAGAGAGAGAGAGAGATGTATGGTTGTATGGTTCAGATTGTCATAGATAGACGGGTTATTTGTTGTGTGATAACTCACACTGACTGGAACACAAGGTCGTCAGTGTCCTTATTAGAGAGAAAATGACTCTGAAATGGGTCCTACTCTGATCCAGACATGACCAACTTTGCAGTCTGCTACTCTATGGATTTCCTTCATGGCATATGCCCAAAAACGAAAATGATTCCGCATTATTTGCGTCCTTCGACCCGTCTTGGCTCAAGTATCCGTAGCCTCACTTACCCATGCCCAGATTGCACAAAAGTTCTTTTTTTAAATTATTATTATCATTATTATTATTATTCAGGGGAGGCTTGAAAGCCTGGCCAAATCAGAGATCTTTTCACTTGCAGCACTGAGCCCGTCTGACATAGCTGCTGGAGATGAGAGCGAATCGCTGAGAGTTCATTAGTTTCCATCTTTAAATATTTAATATCTAAACTAATTTCCAGGGAACTCTCCAACCAGCAATAATGTCACTGTGAGTTGTGAGTAGGCCAACATTACTTTTGGGGTTTTTCATTTCGTTTTTGAAAAAAAAAAAAAAAAAAAACACATCGAAAGTACATTTAGTACGCTGTTTTTTTATTTTCAAATCCTTAAGAGTTTAGCCTACTGTTATGTGTCAGTTCATGCACATTTTGAACTGCCCATATGCTCACTGCTTCAGCTGGCAGCACTGCTGGGAATTGCACCAATCTCCCAACTGCTTCGGTGCAGCTGAGACGTACATTAGCCAAGGCATCTCAGTCAGTCGAAAGGGTATACAAGACTACCCACTCATGCTCGGTCATGACGATGCACATGACACCCTGAACTGCGCACCTGAATGCAGAGGCTGTTAGAACAGAGCATCTTGAAGCTGTATGAACCATCACAGCATCACTCTACTCCAATCATAGGAAGCATATCAGTTCTGTATATACAGTAATACAAGTGTGTCCAAGCAAGCAATGCCAGGGCTCGAGCCAGTGTGGCATTTTATCGTGCAACGGATTTTGCATTCAGTCACTATAGGAACTGAAGGGCCTGGAAAATGGTAAAAGTTCAGCCCCCCGTGTTTGGATTTCATCTCAGACTATTTGCAAAGTGTACAGCATGATTGTTTCAAGGCTTGCCCCATCAGCCAACAAAAAGTTCCAGTTCAGTGTTTTTTCTTTTCTTTTATGAAACAGATTGAGGGTGGGGGGGATACCTAAAAAAAGAAAGGAAAAATGATAGATAAAAGGAAAGACACAATTAGCATAATCTATCTAAATGTAAGTGAGGTCTGGAGAGAGACAGAGGGAGAGGGTGGGGATTAGAAGATATTATGTACAGTTTTTCAAAGTGAAGTTCCGTTTTATCAATCTACCATACCAGTTCATACATTAGTCATCCCCAACTCTCTCTGTCCTCACTTTATCTCCATGGAGACAAGAGAATCTCTGCTCTGAAATGGTGTTGTTTTTCTGTTCTTCCGTCTGTGGGTGATCCAACAGCGCCCCCTCTCTGTCGTTCCCAAAATGACATTGGATTCTCCTCATGATTACCATCAGAGTATTCCTCTGTTTGTGAACCTTATATCTGAATTTCTGGTTTGTTTAAAGAGTTATGTTTTGTGCTGTTCTGTTCCTTCTGTTTTTAGCCTTTTTTTCTAATCATGAATGTACAATGTGTAGATTTTTATATAGCATTTAACAAAAATCATTGTCAAAATAATACTTTTGTCAACAGATAAGCTAAGAATTTGTAAACTGCATTGTGTACAAATGAGAGAAATGTCTATCTGAGTGATCGTGTGAGGAATATGAGGTTTATGCTATACACTGAAAATAAATCATTTCAAGCTGGTTGCCAAATAAAGGCCAAAATGTGTGTTTGGGTGTATTTCTGAGCAGTCCTATCACAAGTCAGGATGGTGGAAATGAGGTCTGGGAAGCGCAAAGAAACCCTCACACTGAGCTTATACAAACTTGCAGCAATAGGATGACATTTAAGCTATTAACATTTAGTATTTTAACATTTATTCTAAAGAGCTACAATTATAGCATTAGAAACACATTTAATATGAACATTTATGAATTGAAGCTATAGAGCTATAGTTGCAGCATTATTATAACATTGAAGCATTTTCACATTTAAGATACAATGTAGAGGAGACTACAGCTAGTAATTACCACCGCATCTGTCAGTAGTACTAAATACATAAGTACTAGTCAAGTATGGTAGGAGAATTGGAGAGGAAGGAGGTAGAAGAGGGAAGAGTGTGGTAAGTGCGTATTAGATGTGTGAGGTTCTCAAAAGTGCTATGAGAGGAGGTATTCTTGGAAGAGTTGTGTCTTCAGCTGCCATATATAACATTGTGCCGGAGTACATTAATCATGACATTGTAGGCTAGTTTTGTGGCTTTACCTTAATACTCTGTTCACTTTTGCACTACCACCATTGCACATACTTAATACCATACCAGACCTTTGTAATCACTTCACATGCTCTTTAATTTTTACATTTCTGTGAGTGATTTTTATGTATGTGAGATATGTGTGTTTGTTGTGTTATGGTTGTATAACTGGATGCCTAAAATTTATCTCGGGATGAATAAAGTATCTCTATCTATACTCTTCTATTGGCTACAATGTGAGATCAGGAGATGGCAATAACATGAGCAAGGCAAGGTGTCATATACTGTGCCAACCTTAAGTAAACTGGACATTTTCACTGACACAGATTTGTCAAGTAAAGGGTTTTTGTTCGCATAATAGTTTAGTTTGTGTTTCTATTTCTTAAATGTTAACAGCAGGCTTACTTCGATGAGGCTCCCCATGACATAAGATGGTCCTCTCCTCTCCCCTGCATGCTTATTCAAACTTATTCATCTGAAATGGGGCCCATGTGACTATGGGCCACAGTGTAGTTGTATGGGTAGATATGAATCAAATGACATACTACTTTTCTAAGCAGATTTACAGTTCTTAAATTCTTAGCAGCAGCGGATTAAAGACCAGAGGTCTACACTGCCACAGGTCTATTGAGCATGTTCTGTCACTGTGCCATCCAATTAGCCTAGAAATCTAGACGCACCCTAGCGGCATTTGCTGCCAGGGCTAGTCTAGCAACTCTCCGTTGGCTTGTGAGCTCGAAAAATTAAACTTCTATCAGGCCAATCAAATCGTGTATAGAGTCGTTAGGCGGGCTTAACATAATGATTGATGGCAGAGTTGCAACGGTTTGGCTTGAATTCCCTGCTACTTGAAACAAAGAAGATGGATGTTGCTGTTGGCGAACAGTGTGACATACCTGTCAACACTCCCGTTTTTCCCGCGTTTCTCCCGTATTTCAAGGTCATCTCCCTGCACCCTCCCGTTTTGTTATTTCTCCCGGCAAAATCCCGTAATTTGCATGGCCATCAAACTTCATTTTAAAATCATTGATCCATTCAGGTTGCCAGATTGTGTATGAAATACACCCTACACATACACGATCACTTAGTTTCAATTTCAACCGTTTTGTCATAGGCTAAAACCTGGCAACCCAAAACCCAAATAAGGAAGCGGGTGCCAACTGCGCAGCCAGAGTCTCGTCGTAAACAAGCGGGCTAGTTGAATGGCCTACTCCAGAACTAGCTGTTGTGAAATTGTTGGGAATTGAATTGATTAACACATCACATAAACTGTTATTGAGTGTTGTTGATACACTGAACTTGTTCTCTCTGAACCAAATCTGACAGCAAGCAGCTTTGGAGTTTTGGAAGTAGGCTGCAGGCAGGCAGCTGGTGGATACATAACTGGCATGCGTAAGGTAATGGTAAGGTAAAAGCAACGACTGAAATGCAGTGTTGAAACAGGTGTATGAAACGTATTAAATATGCAAACACAGATCCGGTATAAACACTGACCCCCCCCCCCCCCCCCCCGGGAAAAAATCTCCCGTTTTTGGAAAGCTAAATGTTGACAGGTATGCAGTTGGCAAAAGTTTGAACCGTCAAATAGCTCCGCTGGTGGGAAAACGCATGGGACTCATAGCGCTGTCCAATTGAAAGACAACCTATTATCCCGCCCCTCGGATTGAGCACTGCGAACGGTGAGTGCCCAGACCCTACATTTTAATGTGGGAACAAGATGCATTGAAATGCAATGTTGGTAAGTCAATCTGAAGAAGTATATTTGCTCAAAATCGTTAGACAATGGGTTTGTCTTTCGTTGTGAAATATTACGTTTGAGAGGAGACCCAGCAAAAATGTCAACCACTCGTTTTTGACCACACATTAATTTCACTGATACCCAAAACATCTGTACCACATACGACAGGCATAGGGACGTCGCAATGTTTTATATATCAGCGAAAGGGGATAACTCGCGACAACACGCGTTATCGTAAACAAACACGCCTCTACAAGCATTTAGCGACTTCAGGCATCTCAGTTCTTCCATGTCAGACTTGTTTTCATGGAGGAAGGGTGATGCTGTTCCAGAGGTGGGTCGGGCTTAGGGTCGGATCTTTCTCATCACTGTGTTTGGGGAGGATCAAACCGCCCCTCTTTGAAATAGGGAAGGAGACACACGTGTGTATTTGCAGGAGTCGCTCTCGTAACTACGTTTCAGTAATGGCAGAGGAAGCAAAGAAACTCGCCGCGTACGCTGCAGTGGACAACCACATACAGGTGCGTAGACCAAACAAACACCGATAACAGGGCTACAACGGGCTGCATTAACGTTACTTGAACCAAAGTCCATTCGTTCGACCATGACAAGTATCTTGATTAGCATTCTACCGAGTTAGCTGGCTAACTTAAGGCCTTTGATATTGATTAGCGCACGTGCAGTCACATTAAAATCAGATGGCACGAACTAGGTGACTATTTGGTCAATCTCAAACAGTGAAATTGCAAAGACAAATTTAAACTAGACTTCCATTTTATGTCGCGATGGTTCAGAGTTAAGGTTAGCCTGCTAATATCATCAAAGGCCATGCCAATAAATGTTGTAATGTTGGTTGGTGAAATATCACTCACTGGCTGCTGTTGTCGAGAAAGCACTGTTGCTATTTTAACTTCACATTAAGTTACGCTATCGTAATTTATTGACCGAAGTCCCCGCGTCTCTGGTTGAGTTAACACAGTTATTAACGGTAGCTGTCTCTGACTGCCAGTCTTGCTTGTGGATGTTCTAACAATAACTTATAGCATGTGACATTACTTTGCTGTTTTGGCTAAGTATTATTCCCCCCTCTGGACAGATTACATCTTTGCTCACTTATTAATAATTTAGCGAACTACGTTAATACTCGAACCAAGTGGTTTAACTCCTCATGTAACAAGCTTGTTATCTTATCTAAGGTGTTATCTTCTTACCTAAGGTGATGAATCCTCGAATATCTAATTCTAGATGCAGAGCACATGGTCTGTCTTGTGACTAAGCCAGGGGCATCACTAGACCTTTTTTACTGAGGCGTATTCTGTTTAGCAACCAGCGCATGAGAAAGTGACTATTGATAACAATGTGTGGGGTTTGCCAAGTAAGTCCCATGCATGTCTTGACCTTGGATAACCCTGAATGTGGTAAACTGTAGTGGGAGTATGACCATTTCTAACAGTGTTATCTTGTTTTCCTTCATTTGCAGACCAACCAGGTCGTTGGGGTTGGTAGTGGCTCTACAATAGTGTATGCTGTGGATAGGCTGGGTAAGTAGAGTTTTCCTGTCTGTTGGACAGACTTTATTCACAGTAGCCATTTTGCCATACAATAATAAGGCAAGCACAGTGTTACTAATTATGTTAAAGAAGTCTCTGTTCAGTTTGAGTGTAGCATAATCAGAACCTTAATCAATGTCAGTAACACCTGGGCCTGGCATGTATTTCATGTCAAAAATGGCTGCTATGAAAAAGGTCCATAGTAAGGAAATGTCTACAGATTTATGGATATATAGTCACATTGTTTGAATGAAGGCTAAAAAAATGCACTTTTGTATTCTTGCTAAAATGGACAATTGTGTGTGTGTGTGTGTGTCTGTCTGTGTGTGCATTAGCGGAGAGAGTGCGGCAGGAGAAGTTAAAAATTGTGTGTGTCCCCACCTCCTTCCAGGTAAGTGTCCTTAGAGAATGAGAATGTTAAACCCTGTTTGTGAAATCAGATCGGCCATCACTAACTTCCTCATACCACTCCCGTCTCTCCTTTTCCACAGGCGCGCCAGTTGATTCTGAAGCATGGCCTCACTCTCTCTGACCTGGACAGGCATCCAGAGGTGAGCTGGTGAGCAGGCAGCCACCAACACACATAGCTTCTTATTCACACGTCTGGAAAAGAGGGCTGTTTTATCATCCACTCAACAAGGTATCTCAAAGATGGTCTCTCTGTGTGTGTGTGACAGCTGGATGTTGCCATTGACGGTGCTGATGAAGTGGACGCAGGCCTCGCTCTGATCAAGGGAGGAGGGTAAGAGGAAGAGCAAGCACACCTCCTCACCCTTGACATTTACTTGAAAATATTTGAGAGCGGTATGGTTCGTTGCAATGTACATTGGTCATATTGTTGCTCTTCTCTGGTAGAGGCTGTCTGACCCAGGAGAAGATTGTAGCTGGTTGTGCCAAACACTTCATTGTCATCGCAGACTTCAGGTAGTGTGTGTGTGTCTGTTTGTCTGTGTGTGTGTTAGAGAATGTTTGATGTTGATGAGTCAATAAGGTGTTGAGGTGTGTGGAGGCTTATCGCTTCCCCATTATCACTTGTGGTGCTTGATGCCTCCGCAAGGCTTCCTCAGGCGTAGTATCCCCGGGGTTCTGGCCTCATCTTTACTCTCCAGCCAACCTGTGGTTAGTGCTTGAGGCAGTGTTAAGGTGCATGGTTGGATTAACCCCGTCAGGTAAGAGCAATTCTGCGCCCAAACAAAATAACTAGTCACTAAAGTTATATCAAAGACTGCACTTCAATCTGATGAAGGCCTTATAGGCCGAAACATATTTGTCTATTAAAAACCTGTCAAACCTCACTTTTCTACCATTTTTACCAGTGGCCAGCACCTCACAAAAAACATTCGGTGTGTGTGTCACACACATATTTTTCGAAGACTGCATTGCTAGCATTGCAATTGAACAACAAACTGGTCAGCACACATCGCGACTTAGGAAGCGACTTAGGTGGACATAAGCTTTTAGATTTTAATTTGCACCACTGTCAGGGCATTTTAGCTTTACAATCACAAAATCTGAATTTAAAGCAGGCAGCCTACAAACATCAAGATCCAGAACATGCCTTTATTGAATTCTTATTTCAGTGTCAAACACCGCTGGCTCAGATGAACACAACAGGGATGTATGTTTAATTACTGTAAAATTCAGAGTGATTCATAATTAACCCAATTTTTTAGCTAACCAAGGTTCCTTGTGAGCCAGTGGCATTTTGTACTAAATATGAACGATTAGCATGCCATCCATTGTAGGCTACTCTACTGTAAACAATTGGGCTGATGTTACTGTCACTAATGACTAGTACAAATGGCTATTTGTAGCCATTCTCCTCCTTGGAAGCTTCTCCAACACACATATTGCACACTGCCCTCTCCCCACATACACAGCACACTATCCCATCTCCCCTGTCATCCCCCCCAACACGCACACCAAGACCCCTGGCAGTTGGGTTAGCCCCTTGAGCCGTGGATCTGCCCAAGGTTTAATCCTTGGTAAGGGAGTTTTTCCTTGCCCCTGTTGCTCTTGGGTGCTCCTTGTTGGTGCCCCCCCCCCACCCCCCAATTCCAATCATCCCCCACCTTTCTTATGCAGCCCTTGCCACTTAATCTACTAAACCCCTCTTCTACTACACTTTTTACCCCCCCCCCCACACTTTGCACAAATAGGCTGACACCAGACATAATTTCACTGCATTTTTCTTACTTCCACTATATGTAACTATAATGCATCTGACAATAAACTTCCTTGTATCCTTGTTTTATAACAGATCCACCATTTGCTTCTAAAGCACCACCATATGAAGGAATAGGGCAGTCTACCTTGTGAAGCATGTTTTATTTCTAACATTTCTCCTCGAGATGAATGTCTGTCTTTCTGTCTGTGTCTGTCTCTGTCTGTCAACCTCTGTCTGTTAATATCCCACTTAAAAAAAAAAAAAAAAAAAAACTTATCCCATCCATTATGATGCTTGAAGTTCAACTTCCCTCACTTGATCTGACCATGACATTAACACTGAGGCAGCATTGTAGATAGGATTTAGGAAAATATAACCAAGCTACAGTTGTGTCCCCTTGAAAATTGGTAACTGCTTTCGCAGTGTGCAAGTGAATGTCATTACGTCGCCCGTGATGCTACTGATCATGTGATGGTTTTGCGGCGCGCTGCTGCTGAATGCATGTAGAGGAAACACTGGGCTATCAGCCAGATAATGGGGAGGCAAACATGTTCTCATTCTCAGGGTTTGAAGCCCCATCCATTAACACCTCAGGGGGCTATTCTGACTACGTGGTTTAGTGACAGACCTGGGTAAGTTAACTCGGAGTAAGTGGTAAACCTTCTACAACAAGAGCCCTATGGCATTGTTTTGTTAGGAGAATGAAGCCATACAGCTCTTCTATTAGGAGGTTTACCCCTTACTCTGAGTTAACTAACCCAGGTTTGTCACTAAACCACATACTTGGAATACCCCACTGGTGTTCTGTAAATGGGGAAATGAACGTAGTGGCTCGGACATACGGTAGTCAGACACTTGTCAGGCGACATGTTGCTTCAGGTGCACGGAAGGAAGAGGTGTAATTTAATTGGCTGATCTTAAATATCCAGTTTTTCAGTAAAATCATAGCTTGCACTTTCAAATTAGTCTTAAGCATTGTGGTTGGAATACTGTTGTGATGTCTGTATGTTGACATACTGTTTGTATGTCATTTCCTGTTTGTACAGAAAGGACTCAAAGTCTTTAGGCCAGCAGTGGAAGAAGGGGGTCCCCATAGAGGTTATTCCTATGGCGTATGTCCCGGTTTCCAGGACCATTGCCAAGAGGTTTGGTGGAGAGGCTGTATTAAGGATGGCTGTGAGCAAAGCGGTGAGAACACACACGCACGCTCAGATGCTCAGACATGCACTGGTGGTGGAACATGGCACTTATGGCAAAATATTGAATATAATTTCTACATTGTCCTATGAGACATTTACACTATGAGTTTGGAATGCAAGCTTTACAATAGTGTTTGGTTCAGGACAAAAGGATAATGTACTGTATTTAGCAAATTAAGTGTGATTGGTGGGTTCAGCTTTGATTCATGCGTCTGTCCCACCCCTAGGGTCCTGTAGTGACTGATAACAGCAACTTTATCCTGGACTGGAAGTTTGAGCACAGCCAGAACTGGAAGGAAGTCAACACAGCCATCAAAATGATCCCAGGTCAGTCTGATTCCTCAAGTATGACCCTCTGAGACATTCACAACATTACACAAATCTACATGGTTGTTCACATTTAGATGACACATTAGTACTATATTATCTTGAAGTATATCGTATTAGAAGTCAAGGATTACCATGTTTTATTTTTATGCTTTTAATAGGTTGATGTAGTTGACGGTGGTGGCTTTCAAAATGTCTGTATATAAAAATGTATCACCGTCTCTCTTGCATTGCTTTTTGTGGCTAAACAGTGTTATTCAGTACAGTACATGCTTAATAGTTTCCTTTTGGAGTAGGAACTCAATCAATACTACAAGACTGTAGATTTGTAGAACTGAGAACTATCTGTGGTCCCAGGTTTTAGAAAAGGGCCTCATCTCTCCACTATGACCTGCAGTCTGTGAAAATATCTATTTTTCTTTACTCCCAGAGACATCACGGCCCTTTACCTGATGGGCAAAGTCTGATAACGAGAAAAGTATCTTGTGCATGAACTAAAGCCAGAGACTTTCTAATGAGGAGACACAGCACTCAAAAAATGCATGGGGTTAGTTTGTAATGCCAATATGGCTGTAGTCCACACATATCCCACCCCTTCCTTGGCCAAACGTTGACCGATAGATAGATAGATAGATAGATAGATAGATAGATGGATAGATACTTTATTGATCCTCAAGGGGAAATTCAAGACATGTAAATACATTGAGCCAATCATGTGGTGTGAATACATTGAGCCAATCAAATGGTGTGTTGTAAATACATTGAGCCAATCATGTGGTGTGAATACATTGAGCCAATCAAATGGTGTGTTGTGAAGACATCTTGCCAATCATGTGTTGTGAACTCGCCGCTGGAGCAAGATTGATGTTGTGAAGCCTTGCGCACGTGCATTTCTGCTGAATAGGATGCCCGATGAGTGCCCAAAAAGCGTTGCTATATGGCCGCCGAGTGGAGGGACTTGCCTAAAAGGACTTTGGTATCAGCTATTGTGTTGCGTGTGCGAGCACTTAGTTCACACCCCAATGTTTGCATTTGGAATGTTGCTCATGGTATTAAATCAGCAAATCTATTTTGACAAGTTATTAAATTAGCTTTCATTATTAAACATTAGCCTTTGCACTTGCTGTTTTATTTAGGACCCTCTGTGTCTCTCATATATTTCACCCAAGTCCTTTGTTCTCCATTTCGGCTCATACACACAGTTGTGTGCGTTGCAGTGCTGGAGACGCATCCTGTTCATGGGCTCACGTCATCCGTTGCCGAGCTGAATTGTGAGTCCGTTGCGTCACGTTGCTCCCGTCGCTCGCGATTGAGAAGTTCAGCTGTTGCTGCACCGACGGACGGCACCAGCCAATCAAATTACGGTTATACTTCAAGTCATTTGCATAGCTACCGTCGGAAACACCCACTGGCATGCGCTGACGGAACGCAACTGTGTGTATGAGTCGTTTTCTCCATCCCATGTACTGTACATACAATATCTTGTCTTTCTCTCTTTATCCCAGTCTCTTGAAGTCCTTATCTCTCCTGCTCACTGAATGTCTGCTTTTTTCTAGGTGTGGTGGAGACTGGGCTGTTTGTAGGGATGGCAGAGAAGGCTTACTTTGGCATGGAGGACGGAAGTGTGAAGGTCAGAGACCCGCCAATCATCTAAGACTCGACCCGCTCAACGGAGACCTCGCCTGCGGAGCACTCAACTCAAGAGATGTTCAGCCTGACACCTCAAGTGCCCATGAAGAAGATATCACACACACACACACACACACACACACACACAGAGCCAGCCATACCTCTGTAAATGTCCCCTTACTTTGGGTGTAAGCTACTAACAATTTTCTACTTATGTACCCAGAGAGTCTCTCTCGTCTCCTCTTGTAAAGTCCAGGTCAGGTGTAACATGTCAGATGAAGACACTGGGAGTTGGATGGGGAAGTGTATTCCTCAAAGCAGAATCACCAAATTATCTGATCAAATGCAATCCAAAAGTACAACCCAACCCAGCACTTTTCACCTAAGACTTAGAGTCAGATTTGGGTGTTCTCCATGTCTGACTTTGCATAGTTATCTGACTGACATGAAGATTATGCTTTGTGGAATATCCCTCTGCACTTACCCTAATGGTTTCACTCTTCTGCCAAGGCATTGCTGAAAGATTAACATCTCCCCATACTGGACCTCTTACAGACCGGTGCTAAATCTGAGAGAGCGAGGCCGTCTGGGTGTTGTCTGTTTCTTCTTCCTCTCTATTTCTCACGCTTGACTGAGAACTTGATAGTTGTGGAGGAAGAAGTTAAATGTCTCTCCCTCTCAGACTGAGGGGTGAATTTTAGCCTAAAATGCATGTGTGTCAATGTGATTTGACAGTTCACCACTTAACTGCATGTGTTCTCTGCTCACTCTCATGCACATGGCCATGAATATGTGACTCAAATGCATTAGTGATAGAAGAAATGTCAGTAGTTCTTTTCAATATGTGCCTCGTATTTGTTTCAGTGGTGGAATGGTTGGCTCAGTCATTATCTGAGGAACCTGGGCCCTGCATATTTAAGATGCCTCTCCTGTACTGTACACACTAATTAATAGGCAGCAGACAATTAAGATGTCCCTCACTTAGGTGTGTGTGTGTGTTTTCAGCCAATCAATGGTGTTATAATTGCCTGCTGAGCTCACAATTTTGTGGTAGAGCAGGAAGAGGCATATAATGTGTAGTGCCAAGGGGTCTCATGTAAGCAGCACTGAAAAACCTGGACACTGCGGTGGTTTTGGCCTTTCACCATGGAACAAACATGCATAACCCCCCCCCCCCCCCCCCCCCCTGTTCATCCATGTCCACAAATATCTGTAGTCTGTTTGATCTCTTACTGTTTTAATATCACTCTCTCAAGTGAGTCCCTGTTCTTTCCCCTTGTATTGCACTTGTGATTGTATCCTTGTTAGAAAAGCAGAACATGTGCTTACTAATTAAGAAATTATATTTTTCTTTCCTTTTTTTTTTTTTAAGTTCAATGTCATGACCTTTGTGTTAACTGTGTTCTATGAGAATGTGCCTGTTTGCCAATGGCCAACATGGCCTTGTGGACTCAAATGAACTGGCCTTATTTCAAGTCTGTCTTTGCCTCTGGATCAATCAAGTCATTCAGCTTCTAAATGCTGTTGGGCCATTGAGGCATTTTGTGGTTGAAAGGTAAGATTGAGCATCTTATGTTCAATGTCTGTATACACCCATGTTTCATGGGTTTCTGATCTACTGTGGATATTTGAGAAATGTAGTTTGTACCAGCACTACTGTGAAGTGGAAACAGGGGAACTGGTTATTGCATTTTACTGTACTCTAAGTTGCCGTTTCAAACAGGACCAATACACAAAACTTGTGGTTGTCGTTTTTGAAATACTGTATGTACATAAACATGCGTAAATGTCACATAGGTTTACTCTGCCCATGCAAGATCTTTTCTCAGAGTAGAGGTCTGAAGTCAGTCTCGGCAGCTGATTGATAACCTGACTTCGCCAGATGGATTTGCTCCGCATATCCATCTGGGAATTTGTCATTGAAGAACTTTTGGGAAGGGGCGGAAATACTGGTTAGCTGATTGGATAAACCATCTGTCTATCACGACCTTTTTTTGTTATCGACGGGCCAAATTAACCAATTAGATAAACAGTGTTCTTCTAATGCCTTCGTTTAACATACAATTAAGTTAGGTAACGTAACTAACGTTAAGATGTTTTAACTTACCATTTGTTAGTGACATGAACCTAATCAACGACAATTCCCATTAAGTTTTCACGGTAGGCCCTACACTTCTGAAGAAAGTATATTCCTCCATTATGAACTGGAATCGGCCGTGGAGGATGTCTGTGTCGTTCATTCCTCTCAGCTGCATGGCTGAGACTCCTAGCTTCACAGCTTACCCATGAATACTTTCTAATTTGAATAAAACTCATCTCATGTTGTTCGTTGCGTCACACCTCAACCCGCCTCAAAGCCAACGCTGATTGGACGTTCGTTTGGTGAACTGCTCCAAATTCTCCACTTTAACGTAAAGTTGCCAGACTGATCTGCGAGTGAAACCCTGAAGCTCGCGAAATCAGGATGGTCTCGCGAGGCTAGCTGATAGACTATTCAAAGAGCAAAATGTGTGAGAACTGCCATCTTTACACCACAAGGAGGCGCCATAGTATCATAGCAGACTCGTAAGCTGCTTGAGAGTCGCCCAGTGTTGGAAAGAGGTTTGAAAGACGGGAAAGGATAGGAATAGATTGTACAGCAGCAAACTATTGACTGATTTGAGTTTTGCAGATGGCCACATCAAATTATGTGTGTATTGTGTAGCCCTAAAGTTTGTCAAGATAAGTTTTCAGTTTGTTTATCAATTGGAATATTGTTTATATAAATATATAATACTAACGCAGTAGTGTGCTTACATTTTCGTGTCGTGTCTAAAATCCGGTTAGTGCGACCGGAAGAACAAATCCGACATGTGTTCACTTTCGCTCTCGAGCAAACGGCCACGTCGATGTTTCCATCTAGCTCTTATTCGACACAGTCAAAGGCGTTGACAGCCAGCGACCCGCCTCTATCCAACTTGTCGTAGCAACGACGTAGACAGGCAGTTATGTACGGCGAATTACAAACCAAAGACTCGTTCGCGGTTTGGGTAAAACGACCAATGGTTTGAATGTGAGGCGCAAGTTCTGTAGATCATTGGCTGAGCTGCAGTCATATTACAGCCGAGGCGCGGTACACAGTCATGTCCAGACACGCCACAATCTCTCCGCCCACGTGACTTGAGTGACGCGCTAACATCCAATAATATTCCGCGTTTGATGGGGCGGTTCACAAGGGCAAGTTCAGTCGGGAATGACATCTGAGTTGAGCAATCGACGATTGCTTAGTAGACGAGTTGTTATGATTGACTTGACAAAGCAACTACCATCTTGCAGTACAGGGAACTTCACATGTTTAACATTGTTTGCAGCCAATACCAACCAGTTTGCAAACAGGGTGGGTTGAGCGTTACCAAGGCTCGTACGACGTCAAGTATAAAGGGAATATCATGGTGCCCAAGTGGCCATGAATGTTTACGTTAAGAAAAGACAACGAGAAGACTAGGCTTGGTGACGAAGTAGCTCAAGAAATTACTTTTGAGCGCTGTTTTGTCACCACTTCCATTGTATTCACTCTAGGGTTTGGTATGTGAATGCCTCTTCACTGATGAGACACTTTTACCAATGGAAAAGGGGTTTCAGTTAGGAAACGTGGGCATTTCTCTGGTGCTCCTGTTGTTGCTTCGAGCTCTGACTGGGACTTCTGCAACTCAAGCTTCCATCGACAAGGACACAGAAACGGCGACCGACGATGGAGTTACGGAGCGGGCCCTGGAAAGCGTTACCACCCCAGGATATGGGGACGTGACTGTTGAAGATGACGAGAATAGTGCGAATGGAGAAACCGAGGAGGCACCTGGGGACAGCGATGGAAGCTTCGACCACAAAAGGCATGTAACTTAGCTTGCTAGCAGTGATTTTAATAACATATTTGTCAATTGATGGATTAGTAAAGAAAACAGTTCACACCACCTAACATATTAGTTGTGAAAATGCACTGACTTCCAAAGTTAGGCTACCTCGCTCTCTAGTTAGCGAGCTGGTGGTGTTGTTCAGACATGCCCCCCCGTCGACCCCTGCTATTCAGTCATTCGACTTGCTCAAGACGGTTATCGCTAGCTCGCTTCATAAACAACCTAAACTGTTAACGTTAATATCAATATTATCGAGATTGCAGCTGCTGGGCCTGCCTGTAGTTAAGTTACATGCGTGACCGTGTGCTAGCATGTTTGGAGCAGCTGTCTATCAAGAATACGTCAGACAAGTTTTAATACCACCAAAAGTATCGCTATCTAAGGCTGTACGTCATTAAAAAGGAACTGATCATGGATTAGGTTGGACCGCGGAGTAGATTATTGCATGGGAGAAAGTTACATTGGCATTTGTATAGGAGTTGCCGTGTGAAAGGCAACTTCCATAAGCCTCTATCTGCTGTTCACTCAGAGCTGATAATATGTTCCGTGAGATCAAGAGGCCAACTTTGTTTACACGGGGCATACTGTACCCAACTTTTAACTGTGATTGAGCAATAATTACAAACTTGATATGATTACACCGCGCTTGCTTGTCAAGTACGTTAGTGTTACGTGGTGTAAGACATTTGTGCATTATAGTGACAGTTATTTTTAGAAAAGTTGAAAGGATGATGACATACCTGATGGGAGTTGGTGTATGAATTTTGCCATAGTGGAAGTTATTACTGTTAGCGTTATTTCCCTGCAACAAGAGTCTCCTTGTGAGGGTTCGAACGCGAAAGAGTGAGTTGATTTAACAAAATGGGAATTATTACTCACTGAAGTTACACAAGGGCTGAAAAAGTGCCCGTCGGATGTTTTGCATTGCGTAATAGGCTACCACTTAGAGGTGTTCTGAAAGGAAGTTGTATCAAGACATCCAACCAAGTGGCCCTGTCGAAGTGCCGTCCTCAGTTGTGTGTGTTGTGCTATTCCAGTGGAATATGTAGTTTTGGTGTACCTGAAATAAAAGTTAACATGATGCATGCTCTTCGCCAAGTAGCAAGTAGTGGAAGCAGGAGGGGGTTGCCGGTTGTCTACAAATAGCTTGCTTGCGCGGCATCCATGGCTATGATGAGCAACAGGAGACGGAAGCAATCTACATGGGCTACAAATGTTAATTTGTTTAAAAAACAGTTAGTGAAGGCCACAGAAAAGTATTTTGTCGTTGACAGAAATAGTCCAGATCACATTTAGAGTTAATGACCCTCTCTGCCGTAGTAACTGTTTGTCAGAGTAAACTTTGGGTTCAGACAGAAACTGGTAAAAGAGGGACAACTGGATCTGTGGCCCTAGTGAATGATCGTCATCACTAAAAAAAATCCGCACTGTTGTTGGCGCATTTGCTGTCAAAAGCCAGCCGTGCCTGTGTTCTGGACGGGGCAGGGCTGCAGCGGACAGCTGGTATAGCCCCACCCCGACATGCATGTGGGCACCGCGACAGATCTTTCCAGCCATGCCCGTCCAGTTGCGTCTCCGTGGCTGGGGCAGTGGAGGCGCAGAACTAGGAACAACTAATCAACACATTGGTGAGAAGAATACGGAGACATGTTTACAGGGAACAAGTGTCTGTTCGTGATGTGTTATGGTGTTTTTTTGTGTGTGTGTGATGTGATAGATATACAAATAGGTGGATGTAATAGAGTTGTCCAGTTTAGTATGATCAGGCAAGTAGTCTATCGAATAGGTTGTAGGACCGGATGTGCGAGTTTATGAGCGGTTAAGTGAACTTGGCAGCACTCGCACACAGGTGAAGTGTTGTTTTAGGAAGCAGCTTGTGTCAAAACAACTTGGCTTGCATTCCACTGCAGGGGTAGCCTATCCATCGACTCTCAGGACATAGCTGTAAAATCTTGGTCAATTCCTGCATTTTATACTGCATCGAATACTAATTAAACGCTCAACCTAATCACTCTGTCTGTCTCTGTTTCACTCTCTTTCTCTGTTTTTCTGTTCTGTTGTGGCACACATGATGTTTGCCTGTTTTTGTCTGCAGTTTAGCGCAGTTTAATGTAGGCCAGAGACTAGGGATTGGCAGGATTATTTTATTAAGTCAGGCTTCCCTTTTGTGCGTGCACAGTGCACACGGTCACCCTCAGACACACACGCACACAGTCACACTCACACAGTCACACTCAGACACACACACGGTCACACTCACACTGTGAGAGTAACACTTACCAAATAACCTACTTTGAAGGTGATGTCAGCACACCTATAGTGAAATGAGGCTAGTGCTTCCCCGAGCACCAGGGATGCCAGAATGACTGATTACAGGTGTCAAAACCGTGCATGAGGAGCCTTAATGGTGTGTGTGTGTGTGTGTGTGTGTCTTTGTGTGCGCCTGTGTGTGTGAGAGGGAGAGGGTGAGTGCAAGAACAGGAGGAAGAGGAAAGTGAAGAAGAGGTTTCTGGTTTTAATGAGCTCTGAAAGTGTGTGTGTGTGTGTGTGTGTGTGTGTGTGTGTTTGTTTGAAACAGATGCATTGAAACAGAGAAGTTGTATGTTAAAGTCCGGGTATGTGTAATCTATGTGAGTGTTGGTTGGTGTGTAATCTGTCTGTACAGCGGACTGCATTGAGACCAAAGCCTCTCTCTCTGTTTGTCTCCATCTCCCTAGTGCCTGTCACACCTAGGCTGTCATGCTTGTAGTTTATGTCTCTGTTTGCCTGTGATATGAGGGAATGAATAAAACAGAAATACATCTGTTGGCTAACAGATCTGTCACACACACACACACACACACACACACACACACACACACACTCACACACACTACAGGTGCAACCATAGCCCCAACATACTATCTGGTTGCAGGCACACACTCTCTCCTTTCTCTTCCACTGTCTTGTCTCTTCTTTCTCTCTCTCTCTTTCACTCGCTCACTCGCACACGCACGCTCTCGGTATGTTTACGCTCCCCTGCCGTGCCCTGAAGTGGCAGCCTCTTGAATACTGCATGGCAGGGAGAAGATCCCTCTCACCCCCATCCTCCCCCACACTCCCTCAGTCTCCACCCCCCCCCCCCCCCCCTCCAACCCCACCCTCCAGCTTCCTCGTCTGGAGTACCCACCACAACAACGCTGAAGTTCCATGGCATGGCAACACCAGCTAGTCTTCAAACTCTCTCACAGACACACACACACAGACACACACACACAGACACACACACACAGACACACACACACAGACACACACACACAGACACACACACACAGACACACACACACAGACACACACACACAGACACACACACACAGACACACACACACAGACACACACACACAGACACACACACACAGACACACACACACAGACACACACACACAGACACACACACACAGACACACACACACAGACACACACACACAGACACACACACACAGACACCCGATCTTTCCCAATTAGCCCTGACATTGTTTGCCCATACATACCAAAGGCCACTGCCCCTCTGCACCAGCGCAGCCTCCCAGCTCCCAACAGCAAGCTCTCCCAGCCCACTCTCACCCTCTCCACAGCCAGTTAACACCTCCGTTTCAGCTCAGACAAACCGTTACCCCCCCCCCCCCCCCCCCCCCCCACACACACACACACACACACACACACACACCCCACAGCACCCCTGCCTCCCGTCAGCCCTCCGAGAGCTGCTCATTCATTCAGAGCCGGTGCCGGTGGTGCTGGAGGCTCTAACTTGAGGGCTCTCCGCCCAGCTGGAGGCTGTGGTTGGTGCTGGGAGACGAGGGCAGCGCGCCTCCTGAAGGGCGCAGCAGCAGCAGCACCACCACCAGCAGCAGCGCATCTTGAGCGCGAGCAGCGCGGGGTTAGCGTAGCATTAGCGCAGAGCTCCGTCTGATTTGAGGGCCCAGAGGGAGCGCTAGACTAAGCCGAAGCTCCACAGGCAGCGGAGGTCACCAGGGAGATGTAAATCGCAGATTAAACGGCGAGCTCCTCTAATGAAGATGTTTGATCACAGCAAAAGGCTCATGTAGGATGCTGAGGATTTCAATTTTTTTTGTTTTCTTCTTTGTGAAAAGTTAATTGGGCTTTCACAACGTGCACACAAAGTATCGTATGTTGAAACAAAAGGTAAATCTTGGAGTCGTGTATCATTATTGCATTGTTTCCGGTTTTGAAAGTACATTAGAAAAGTCGGTTACACTTTACTTTACAGTGTCGACATAAGAGTGACATGACACTGTCATGAACGTGTCATAAACAAGTCACAAATAAATGTTTTTGACATCACTTCTATTATTAAGTGACATTCGGTTTTTGTCATAACAGGTTAGGGTTAGGTTTAGAGTTTTGGTTAGGATTAGGGTTGTGGGTTAGGGGTTAGGGTTAGGTTTCATGTGTTATGATAGTGTCATATGTTCATGACAATGTCATGTCACTCTTAAGTCGATACTGTCAAGTAAAGTGTTACTGAAAAGTCTATCATTTATTACAGATGTCTGATATTAGATGTAAATAATGGCTATGTAATAATCTTATGGGAAGTGGGTCATTGGGTGTGTTGTTTGTTTGTGTGTCGTGTTTCGTGTGTGTTGTGTGTGTGCGTGCCTGTGTGACGTTTGCCTCTGTGAGTGTGTACACACGTTGTTGTTGTGCTGTTGGTGCCTCAGCTATTGCTACTGGTTTGTCATGAGTCCACATTAGGTCAGCTATGTTACCCCCTTCCTGCTCAACTGGTGTGTGTGTGTGTGTGTGTGTGTGTGTGTGTGTCTCAGTGTCACCACAGGAGCGAGACCCACAGCTGCTGTCACACCTGGTACCCTGGCAAATGCACAAGGACACACACACACACACACACACACACACACACACACACACACACACACACACACACACACACACAAATTCTACAAGTGTTCCAATTCCTGGACATGGCCTCCATTTATTTAATAGTTTAAAGGTTTAATACAGCAGGGTTTAGAGAGAGTGGCCTCTCCACTTAATGTTGCAGCCTTGCTATTTCACACATCAGCACACACACACAAACAAACCCTGAGCGCAGTCAAAGCTGTGAAGTCCCCAGCTCTCTCTGTATGTCTGCACTCACCCCCCAGGCCTTCCTTGTGACACGGAACAGACTTTCTGGGGGGAAGAGGTCCCCACGGGAACGCTCTCTGTGATGCACAGCCTCGGCGTTGGCTGGCCAATCAGAAGCCAGGCCTTGGAGGCCCACGGAGACTGGGCTGAAAATGAAAACAATAGCAGCTTTGGAGGAAGTGCTGTGTTTGGAGCTGAGTACTCCTCTGCATCATTAACACAGTGCTGATTTCAAAACTCTTGTCACTCACGGGGTGCACTGACCTAAGGACATATACGAGAGTAAATAAACAAACAATTAAGACATGAACTTCTTTACTGTGAATACCATCAATAAGGACACATCCCCACCCCCTCCATCCCAGGCGGCCATACTGTACGCGTGGTAAAGGCAGATCTCTAATTGGTAGCTGGTGGCTACATTCCTCGCCATTTTGATCGGCAGATGACTTCAAGAAGGGGAAACCTCAGGAGAGGGCAGGGCCAGAACACAAACGCCCAGTGAAACAAAACACACACACACACACACACACACACAGTGAAGTAGAAACACAGGGGGAAAGAACCTCCATCTATGAACGAGAGGCAGCGTCTAGAGAAAAAACAATCAGTTTCTCAGCGAGATGAGCGGAGAAAGGACTTTGGAGAAGAGTGTTACTGTTCCACAACCAGTCTTGCCAGTCCATCTGCCAGCATAACAGTGATTTATATATAAATAAATGTTTGTAAATATGTTAATTGGCTTATGTGCTGTGGACATCATATTGATGTACAATTTCTCAGTCGCTGACTCTAGCTGTGTGTGTATGTATGCAGTGTTTCCCACAGAATTGAATTCTTATTTGTGTTTGCAGAATTAACTTGATTACACAAAGTAGCGCAGTGTGCTTATGATGCTAACCAGATTCAAGCACAATGTAGTACAACCTGAAAAAATAATTGTGTGGTGGTCAGTGTTGATATTGTGGTGGGCCGCCACAAATAAGTCAATGTATGGGAAACACTGGTGTGTGTGTGTGTGCACCCGCATGTTTGTGACGGTGTTTGTATTCAGTTTGTTTGCTCCCCATTCACCTTCAGCCACCCTTCTTCATACTCTGCAAATGTCACATTCTGAGAGAGGGAGGGAGGGAGAGAGATGGACAGACAGAGAGAGAGTGGGAGAGAGAGCGAGAGAGAGAGAGAGATAGGCGTGTGTACAGGAACCCTGTGTTGCCAAACCAAACACATCCCAAGGTCTAAGCTGCTTGATAAGCGTGACCGCACTCTGCTCCACCAGAAGAGAACCTTCTGGAACCTTCTAAAACCTTCTGGAACCTTCCGGAACCTTCTCTCATCTCCCACATCATGTCCCAAACACCACAAATGCCTGAAACCAGCCAACACGGCCACGGCATGCGATTGTGACAACGGAAAATGTTCCAGTGCCAGTTCTGACTTGCTAGGTCACTTTGCCTGCTACCTATTCCCAGCTCCACTACACTTTACCGTCTTAAAGTTCCCCAGGATGTTTACAAACACCGAGATGAGCCGTTTACTGCCGTGGGCGTGGATGGATTTGTCAAGGTATAAGACAGTAGCCCATTCCCTAGAGTACATTTTCCACCCAGTTACTAGTGTGGGAGTACAGCTGTGAGCTGGAACTCTTAAGTCTATCTGGTGATCCAGAGCTCCTCCAGACAGGCCTGCCAGCGAGCGAGGGAGCGAGCGGGAGCAGGAAGAGCCGAGGAGCTCAGCTCCGCTCACCCCCAGTGTGAGGCTGACGCCTTCTGAAGTCTACACAACCTGTCAGCTGTCAGGAATAGAGGCGCAGCCTGGAAGGCACAGTTTTACAACTGTGTGTGTGTGTGTGTGTGTGGGAGAGTTGGAGATGGGAGACAAAACATTGGAGATGCTTTCTATTTGGTAGTCTTGAAATTCATAGTTTTGACCTCCTGGCAGGTTTATATATACGACATGTCTCAGATGTGTGTGTGTGTGTGTGTGTGTGTGTGTGTGTGTGTGTTTGTGTCTGTGTCTGTTGGAAGTTCAGTAACTGCGAGGTCTGTGCATATAATTGAAATCATCAAATTTCAATTTTGACTTCCAATGATTTATGAAAACAACATAATCGACATCTAAATATTTTGCTATATTATGTTTTGCAATAAGCTTCTTGTTTTTAGGTATAAACCCAGCACACCCCATCACTTCTGATGGGGAACGCTTTATGTGCCAGTGCATAGTGTCCCCTGGCTACCTTTTTATATGTTCTCTCTTTTTTACATTATTTTAACTCCTTCAGTCATTGTCTTGTTGTCCTTTTCATTTTTCCCCCTTCTGCCTTAGGTCATTCTTTTGTTTATTGCACTTAGCACTTTATTGTGAAGCACTTTGGTGCGGCTCAGCCATCTGTAAATGCGCTATAGAAAATTTGACTTGACTTGATTTGATTTGACTTGACTTCACAGTGGTAACAGTTGTAAACTTTTTTTTAACATTTGTTTTTCAGTTTAGTTTGGAAAATGAATGGTGTTTCCAAAGTATTTGTGTAATCTTGTTAAATAATTGTGATCTCAATATTGGCTAAAATAAAACAGATATGGTTTTGCCATAATGGAGCAGCTTTAGTACTGCCCAGCCCACTGCTGCAGTGGGGCTCAGTTTCAGGTGGTGCAGTGGAGCGGCCAGGAAGTGATGAATTACTCATTTTTAATTTAAGATATTAGATAAAATGGTCACTACCTGGGACTTATTTTACAAAGATAAAATATTTAAGGAAATATTTAAATGATTGGGTTTGCTCATGAGTTCCCATGAGCAAAACCACCAGAAGGTTAAGTGTTGGTTTGTTCTACATATAGTACATAATGGCTCATATTTCTTAATAAGCGCTTGGAAAATAATAATAAAATAAAAAGGCAGGTATAGATTTGTAGGGATTGTTTAATGTTTGATATGAAGAGTCGTCATAGGGCTATCGGCGGTGGATCGGATGCTCTGCTTGAAAGTTGGAGTGCTTCTCCACTGTGTTTTCCCCCTCTGCTTTAGAGCAGTGAGTTGCTACCGCTGCCACTTAGTGGCGTATTTCAGTCAGGCGTGCTGTTTGTTGGTTTGTTTGTTTTATTTACACTTATGTGTTTGTTTACCCCATTCCCGTCTGGAATAGAGGGGGCAGCTCTGCTTGTGTAGTGCCAGTCAGACTCTGTGTGTGTGTGCGCGTATGGCTGGCTTCATGTATGTGTGTGTGTGTGCGCATATGGCTGGCTGTGTGTGTGTGTGTGTGTGTGTGTGTGTGTGTCTCCACCGGGAGCTTGCCGACGCGAGGCTCTGCGCTCTGTGCCCTCCCTGCCCCACCAGTTGCCAGCGGTAACGCCCCTCGCAGCAGGAGCCCTCCCTGCCTCCCCCGCTCCCCACTGCTTAGCAACAGCCAATCACACGCCCCCGGCCTGGCAACTTGTTGGCCAATTAAATATTGGGAGAGGGAGAGTGCTCAGAATTTGAGTTGGCCGCGTCAAGAGAGCGATGGAGAGAGAGAAAGAGAGCAAGATGGAGAAAGTGTGTGTGAGAGAGAGGGAGAGAGAGAGAGAGAGAGAGAGGGATGGATGGATAGAAAACAAGAGTAAAAGCAGGATGGATGGATGGAGGGAGGGGGGGACTAGTGAGAACGTAAAAAGAGGAGTGATGGAGTTTTTTTTTTGTTTCATAGTTCTGTAACCAGGGAGAGTTTTTGGGTGTTTTATAAATAGCCTCTCTCAGCATCTCTGTGATGACTCTGTCTCCCTGTTTAGACATCCATCACACAAGACCTGCTCTCAGAATGGATTCTTCTCACGCTAAATATCACTAACGTGTGGACATAAATTTAGCCTACACTGTAATGCCATTTTGACTGAACTTGGAAAAGTGTGCGCAGTAAACTCATGCTTCTCTCAGAACTTAGAAGTTGGACAGAGAGCCAACATAACTTGGGTGCAAAACTTTTACCCACCCCCAATCTATTAATTTATCCTGTGAGAGGTATATTGACCAACTTGCTTTACACAGCACTGGGATGGAAAAAGCAAGTCACTTGTTAAGAGCTTTTCTCTCTGTACAGAAATGAAATGCTCACTTTTCTCTGGCTTGTTCAATGCTAAGTAGCCACTTGTAGAGTTGCTAGCAGTTCAAGGTCTCAGTGTGACTGTGTGCAGCTGTAGGAGACGAGGCAGCATATCTTTTTACTGGATGTCTTCATTAGCAGTGACTTTGGAAAGGGCTCTGAATAGGTCCCCGGAGTTTTCCAAGGGGTTTT
>NC_055975.1:23227133-23254633 GCF_018492685.1 Alosa sapidissima | reverse complement strand
AGGAAGGAAGAAAAACATCTCGGGGTGTGTTTGTGTATGAGAGGGGGGAAGAGAGAGAGTGTGTGTGTGTGTGTGAGAGAGAGAGTGCTATGTGTAAAGGGGGTAGAAAACAGCGTAGTGTACACACACACACTCTCACATGGAAGGAGTTGTAGAGTTTCGGGGAACAAAAACGATTTAGAATTCTGACTTCATCAGCTGGCGCTATTAATATTCTGCTGTTTTGTCTGAACTTTGGTCTGCTGCTTGCAGTCTTTTTTTGGAGCGGAGGCAGCAGGGTCCCTTCTCTTCCCTCCTCTCGGCCTCCGTCTCTCTCTCCTCCTCTTGGTCTCCGTCTCTCTCTCCTCCTCTCGGCCTCCGTCTCTCTCCTCCTCTTGGTCTCCGTCTCTCTCTCCTCCTCTTGGTCTCTGTCTCTCTCTCTCCTTCTTCCTCCTCTCCCTTGCCCCTTCCCATCTTCCACTACTACTCGTGTTCCTTCTCTCTCTCCCAGTCTGGTAGCTTCTTCACCTAGTCTCTGTGTGTGTGTCTGTGTGTCTGTCTGTAAGCGGTGTGGTGTGTGTGTCTGTAAGCGGTGTGGTGTGTGTGTGTGTGTGTGTAAGCGGTGTGTTGTGTAGTGGTGGGATGTGCGGTATTTAGTGATCATGCGGTGGGTGACTGGGCCGGCTGCTCCATCTTATTGATTGAGGAGGAGATTGTCGATGTTCATCAGTCTGGCAGTTTGGACAGCACTGTGGCTACTGAGTTAGGAGGAGTTGTCTTGCTCTCATGAAAGCTTTATGAAAACATGTATTCATGGACCACAGGTGTGTGTGTGTGTGTGTGTGTGTGTGTGTTTGTGTGTTTTGGGGCTCCTGTTTTTTAACTTCATTTTGTGTGTGTGTGTTTTTTGTATTATGAGAGATTTATGTGTTTGTGTGTAAGAATGGCTCATCAGCCTCCCTCTGCGAAGATTAATGTAAATGTCCAGACACCCCTGCAGCAGAACACCTGTATGTATGTGTGTGTGTGTGTGTGTGTGTGTGTGTGTGTGTGTGTGTCTATTCACACTCCTCTGAATGGATGGCAACCAGAAGTTTCAACCAATCATACATCTCCTTTTGCCCCGTCGGCCAATAAAAATCCAGTCATTCTCAGCCTGCCAATCGCAGTGGTGTAAAAAGTTTAGTGTTTATAGTTTAGGGGAGTTTTTCACCACCAGGTGAACCCTGCCGCCCACTCCTGTATTAAAGATCAAACTGCATACCACAACCCGGCAGCCCTGGAATGCTGCAGAGCCTAGCCCACCAATCACTGTACGCTGACTGTACCGCACATGTACTCGATGGCCTGACCAACCAATCAGAAGCTGTAAATCAGTGAAGACCTGCCTCTCATTCTCCACGTGCCTGATAACCTGTCAGGGCTGACAACCATAACAGATCCCCAGAGTGATTGACACAGCTGTTTGTCACACGTAAACAAAAACACGATACCTTTGAACACCATCTGTCTGCATTGTTGAATATACCCCCTGCATTATGAAGTTTGCCTTTTTGAAAGTCATATATGTTTCTCCATCAGTGTGCTGGTGAAGTTTATGCTCATTGTGTGTGTGTGTGTGTGTTGCAGGTCTTTGGTGATCATCAGTACTCTGGACGGCCGCATCTCCGCTCTGGATCCACACAATCGGGGCCAAAAGCAGTGGGATCTGGACGTGGGCTCCGGCTGTCTGGTCTCCTCCAGTCTCAGCAAACGAGAGGTACACCACACACGCACATGCAAGCACACACACACGCATGCACCACGCGCACACACACACACACACACACGCACACAGTCTTGTTCTTGCTGATGCACAGAAAATTCATTCAGAAAGAAATGGTGTGCAGCATCGACTAGAAGGTCTGTGTGTGTGTGCTCGTGTGTGCGCTAGTCTGTGTGCATGTTCCTCTCTCTGTGCTTATCTTGCGTGCGTACAGTACAGACATGCACGTGTGTGTACACACACACTTCCCGCTCTCAAACTATCCATGATATTGCCAAAAATAAACCACAATGTAGCATATAGAAAATAAATGGTTGCACTAATGTCATTTCACATGATACAAAGACCCCATCGCGGTACTATATCTGGGACGGAGAGATGTGCTAGGCTTACAGTGTGTCTCTGTTTACATCATTTAAAAGTGTGTGTGTGTGTGTGTGTGTGTGTGAGAGTGGGAGGACAAGATATAAACACACAAACATGAACTCTGGCAAAGCGTTAAAGATTGCCCAGAGCAGTTTGTGTCCAAGGCTTATGGTAACAAGGAGCACACACACACACACACACGCACGCACTTAAGTATTTAGATCACAGACTTACATCCTCCAGAGGTTGAGGAGTAGCCTGGAGGAAGCGAGTTTGGCAGCTTGTGAGGCGCGCGCACACACACACACACACACACACACACACACACACACACACACACACTGGAAGGTTAGCTAAGAGCCTTGTTTAAGTGTTTGGAGGGCTTGTGTGACTATCCGTTGTTTGGTCAACTTTTGTTTTTTCCATCTTACATTGTTCTTTCTTTCATCTCTCTCTCTCTATCCCTCTCTCATTTGTCTTTCCATCTACCTCCATCTGTTTCTTCTCTCCTTCTCTCTCCTTTCTTTTTCTCTCTCTCTCTCTCTCTCTCTCTCTCTCCATCTGTCTCCATCCCTCTCTCCCCTCTGGCATCACTCTCTCCATTCTCATTGAACTTTCATCCCTTCTTCTCTACCTCCTCTTTATCCCTTTCTCTCTTGCTCTCTCTCTTCACTCTCACTGTCTTTCTTTGTTCTCTCTCTCTCTCTCTCTCTCTCTCTCTCTCTCTCTCTCTCTCTCTCTCTCTCTCTCTCTCTCCCCCCCTTCTTCTTCTTCTTCTTCTTCTTCCTGCTGTGTTGTGTATTGACTTTGAGGCAGTTTTCATTATCACTTGCTGTCTCTAATTTGTGAAATGTAGCGAAACGGACAAGTAAATGTGGCCTTGTGTGTGTGCACATGCAAGTGTGTGTCTGAAATTGTTTATTGCGGTGAGCTGTGTGTCAAATTGGGATATATATATATGTGTATGTGTGTGCGCGTGTGTGTGATTGTTTATGACAAGGTGACAAGTTTCAGTAGTCTCTTGTGGGTATTCACAGCAGTGTTCAGTGTCGTGGGTGTTTCTCTCTCTCTGAAAGGAGCAGTGTGCGTCATGTGGTGTACTCTGGGTTTATGTGTACTGTACTGTGGGTGTGCACACATATAACCAGCCCATTTGGACACATGGAAATGTTTGTCTGTGTTTAATTGTTCCTTACATGGATGTGTTTGATTCTGCTGAGCACAAAATTGTGTGTGTGTGTGTGTGTGTGATGGAGCACATGTGTTTTGTTTGTGCTGAGCTGTGACCCTCGCGTCTGGCTGAGTTTGTTGGTAACCTGAAATGCCTGGCTGGTGTAGACGCCGCGCCGTCATTGGCTGCCCTGCTGGCCTCCCCCCACCCCCACCCCCCCAGCCCCCTGCAGCGCCTAGCAACCGGCAGCCGTGATTGGCGGGTTCTGTCCCCCCAACACAGTCTGCTCAGTGATTAGAGGCGTCTGCCCCCACGTGATTGGCCGTCGCCACGGCACCAGCAGGGAGTCTCACCTATAGGAGGCCACCAAGGGTAAAATAGCAGTATGTGCAGAAAAGGAGGAGTGAGAGTGAGGGAGGGAGGGAGAAATAAAGAGATGGAGGGATAGAGGGAGGGATGAAGGAAAGAGAGGAAAAGGAATGCCACAGACTGTGTTGTGACTCACAGAGAGGGGGATGGATTTAGGATGAGGTAATGCCTTATGTGAAGGATGATGTCATCCCCACACACACACACACACACACACACACACATCTATGCTGTGCATCCTTTTATCTCTTGATTTAACAGCTTTGGATTGAGAGGTGATTAACTGTAAAGACACAAGGGACTCACACTTACACACACACTCAAATTCAAACTCTCACATACACACACACACACACTTTGGCATTCTCCCACACTTAATGTTCATGGTTAATGAAATATATTGTGCACTGGTTAATGATCATGAAATGTTAAGAATGTTACACATTTTAAATGGAATCTACTGACTGGACAGGTTTTGTGGCATGCTTTGTTACTGTGTAGAGCATTTGTTACCATGCCACTAGTATTTTCACACACACACACACACACACACACACACACACACACACACACACACACATCTATGCTGTGCATCCTTTTATCTCTTGATTTAACAGCTTTGGATTGAGAGGTGATTAACTGTAAAGACACAAGGGACTCACACTTACACACACACACTCAAATTCAAACTCTCACATACACACACACACTTTGGCATTCTCCCACACTTAATGTTCATGGTTAATGAAATATATTGTGCACTGGTTAATGATCATGAAATGTTAAGAATGTTACACATTTTAAATGGAATCTACTGACTGGACAGGTTTTGTGGCATGCTTTGTTACTGTGTAGAGCATTTGTTACCATGCCACTAGTATTTTTACACACACACACGCATAGACAGTTTGCGTCTAGAACAAAAAGTCATGAGTCTAAAGGGCATTTGACATTGTGTGTGTGTGTGCATGTGGGTGTGCAGCAGTAGACTTTATAAGTGACCTTTGTTGTCAGATGGTGTCAGATCCTGCTGCCTATCCTGTCTGTGTGTTGATGTATCAATGTCAAGTCCCACCTAGTTCACCTCTAGCTCTCGCGTGTGTGTGTGTGTGTGTGCGCTTGTTTGTGGTGTGCTTCTTTGTCTGCAGCGGTGTGTGTTTGTGTGTTGTGCGTTTGTGCATATAGTGTGTGTGTATGGGTATGTGTGTATTGATGAGATGGTCTGTGACAGGAGCATTGAGGCGTGGGGATAACTAAGGACAGGGGGAGACCCCCCCTTCCCCTCCCCCCCTGCTCTCTGGGGGTCCTTAGGGATGGGGTGGATGGAGTGGGGGGTGGGGGGGTTGGTAGGAAGGCAAACCCCATCACTTCATAATTAAATATGGGGAAATCCATCTGTCACGTGTGTGTGTTTCGATGTGTTATTAGGTTTAGCGATGTTGCTGGTAAACAGTACATTAAGCGTTATGGTGTTGACATGATAAGTTCAGTATTAAGCACCAGGGCTTTGTTTATATGTATGATTGCAAAGTCTCCTGGCTGTAGACATGTAGATGAAGACTTCACAGGTTGGGTGAAAAATGCCTTTTTGTTTGTGTAGGTGTGAGGGAATCTTGTGTGTGTGTGTGTGTGTGTGTGTGTGTGTGTTTTGTGTCCCCAATGTTGTCACTGCAACACACACACACACACACACACACACACACACTGATTTGGGAGGGGTGGTGTTAAGGAGGTTTGACACTTTCAGCAGAGAGTCCTTGAGCAGACCCAATGATGGACAGGATTATCCGAGCCAAACACCCAGCTCAAGAGGACACGGTGACTCATGCCCCCCCCCCCCCCCTTTCTCTCTGTCTTGCTCTCACTCACACATACACAAACACACTCATTCATTCACTCATATTATCACACACACACACACAGGCGCGCGCATACACACACAGGCGCGCGCATACACGCACACACTCACACACACACACACACTCATACACTCATGCGCACACAAAGACAAACGTAGGATGAGTGTAGAGACACACACTCTCATCTCATCCGCAGGCAGTTGTCATGGATATTCAGATGAACTCATTCACCTTAGACTCTTAGATAGAAGGACACACAACCTCTTACTCTTTAGAGCATGACCCCCCCCCCCCCCCCCCCCCCAGTCTCACATGAGGTGATGACCTCACCCCTGTATCCATGAGCCAATCCCCGCTAGCCTTTATCGACTCAGTGATTCCTGTGTTCCCATTGGTTGATGCCAGATTAGACAGGACCGGATATATGATCTCATTCTGACTCCTGCTGTCTCAGGTGTGTGTGTTTATACTGGACCAGTAAGTGCACCGTGGATTGGGGTCAGGTGCAAAGCCTGACAAAGAGTTCTGTGTGTGTGTGTGTGTGTGTTTGTGTCTGTCTGTGTCTGTGTCTGTCTGTCAGTGTGTGTGTGTGTGTGTGTGTGTTTTTCTGCTTGTGTGTTTATGTGAGGAAGAAAGGCAGAGATCCTAATGTTCCTGTGTGTGTTTTTCTGCTTGTGTGTTTATGTGAGGAAGAAAGGCAGAGATCCTAATGTGCCAATGTGTGTTTAATCTTTTAATGTCAGTTGTATAACTTGATGACATGGACTTGGTGACATGTCTTTGCTCTCTGCTCTCCGTAGTGTTTTTTTTTTTTTTTTTCGGGTTTGTTTTTCACTCTCTCTCTCTGTCTCACACACACACACACACACACACACACACACACACAGAGAGAGAGAGAGAGCTAATGTCCTCAGCGATTTGCTTAGGGCAGTGTTTTAGAGCTCATTGCTTCCTGAAAGCGGCCAATTCACTTTAAGGGAGGCGCAGACAGACAGTTACATCACTCTGTCCAGAGTGGCCAGCATCCGTGGCCCAAGTCCAGCAGAGGAGGACTGAGTGATGTGGTGCTTCAGCACTTCACCAGCCTCTCCTGGGAAAGCTACAGTAGCCATTAGGACTGCAACAATTCATTGATTGATTAGTTGTCAACTCCTTCATTTAGTCGGCAGCAGTTTTGGTAGTCAGTTAATTGGTTTGGGTAATTTTTTTTAAAGAAAATGCCTGAAAAGTTTCTAATTGCAGCTTGTTCAACTTGATTTGTTTTCAGCTTTACTTACGCCTCTATGACGTAAACTAAATATCAAACATAAAAACAATTTTTTTTTTTGAGGGAAAAACTGATCAACAATTTTTCACTATTTTTCTGACAACAGCTAATCAATTATTCAAGTAAATAATAGACCAGTTAATCAACTATGAAAAAAAAGCTTTAGTTGCAGCTCTAGTGTGCATAGTAATATATTGGACAAAAGCTTTTCTCTAAGCACACAATGTTTTAGATGCACCAGTCCTATCATTATACAATGTCATAGCCAGCAATGTAAAGGCCTAACGTCTCTCTGTCTCTCTGTCTGTCTCACTCTCTCTCACTCACTTACTCACTCACTCACACACTCTTTCTTTCTTTCTCTCTCTCTCACTCTCACTCTCACCCTCACTCAGGTGTTTAACAAGGTGATGATCCCGTCTCTGGACGGGGCGTTATTCCAGTGGAATCGCGAGCGGGAGACGATGGAGGCCGTGCCCTTCACCGTGGAGTCTCTGCTGGACTCGTCCTACCGCTTTGGGGATGACTCCGTGCTGGTGGGAGGCAAATCGCTCACCACCTACGGCCTGGGAGCCTACTCTGGAAAGGTACAGCCGCACTTTCGTGATCCTCTAGTGTGTGTGTGTAGGTGTGTGTGTGGAGTGCCATCAGAGAAGCCATTGCTGCCTTTGCTGAATTTGAATATTGTAATAAATCCTTTTTTGGGGGCAATATGGAGTTATGCCACTGCTGAATTATTAACTGTACACACCACAGAGTGTGCAACTAAACTATCTGTCTGTGTCTTTCTCTCTGTGTGTGTGTGTCTGTGTGTGTGTGTGTGTGTGTGTGTGTCCAGCTGCAGTACATCTGCTCAGCCGTGGGCTGCAGTCGCTGGGCTGGAGAGGAGACTGAGCCTGAGGACGTGCTTCTCCTCCAGAGGACCCAGAAGAGCGTCCGAGCCGTTCGGCCTCGCAGCGGCGTTGAGATGTATGTTTGTGTGTGTGTGTGTAAGTGTGTAAGAGAGAGATAGAGATACAGTGCAACTGAAACATTTTCAGACGTTTTCAAGTTTTCCACATTTTGTTATGTTTCAGAGTCATCTTAAAATGGATACAATTCATTTGTTTTTCTCATCAATCTACACACAATGCTCCAATACTCTACAAAAAAACCTCAATGGTGAGATGGTGAGATCCAGAGTTCAGAAATAGACCCTCCAAATAATGTCCAATGAATTAATTTAGGCACAGGTGGACTCCAATCAAGTTATAGAAGCATCTCAAGGACCATTGATGGTTGAAAGTAGGATGCACCAGAGTTCAATTTCAAGCGTCATAACAAAGTGTCTGAATACTGATAAATTTACAAAACACTCCAAGCGCCTGTTTAGATTGATGAGAAAAAAAAAATTGAATCCATTTTAAGATGAGTCTGAAACATAACAAAATGTGGAAAACTTGAAAGGGTTTGATAACTTTCCGGTTGCACTGTATGATTGGAGTAAAGTCGAAGTCTGTTTAACGATATTGGGTTATGCGTGATTAGTGTTTTTATACAAGAATTGTAAAATACATATAATCATATAATGGAATGTAACCATAATTTAGGTTGAGTCAATATGGTGTTATTATTTTCCCGATTATTAAAAAACCTTTTCTCTTGTCAGCCTTCTAACGCTCTCCTCATACGCCACCTCAGGTGGAACTTCAGCGTGGGAACCTTTGAGCTGAAATTCATTCCTGAAACCCAGTCTACCCTCAACTTCCTGGAGGCAGAGATTCCCGTCGGAGACAGGCTGAGGGGCAAGCGCAAGCTGATCGACGAGGCCGACACTCACATACACACGGACACAGACACGGACCTGGTCATCAAGGTGTCCGTGCCCGACTGGAAGGTCATGGCCTTCAGCACCAAGCCCGGCGGTCAGCTGATCTGGGAGCACCAGGTAAATGACCCTTGACCCTTGCTGACCCTTGACCTCTCAGTCAGTCAGCCATTTTGAGTGATAACATCTGCATCCCAAAAGTGTTGTTGAACACCTAGTGTGTAAGAGTTTGTGAAAAAGGATGTTGTAGTTTGCTTTCAGGAACCCTGAACCCCCTTTTTGCTTGCAACGCACCCCTGTAAAGTCGGATGCTGTGCTTTAGATGTTGCGTTAAAGGTGAATATTGATGAATTTGAGACCTTTGACCCTCCTCCTGTAGTTCTACACTCCGATCGCTTCCGCCTGGTTGGTTGGAGGGGGGAAGGTGACGCCCATCAGCCTGTTTGATGACACGGCCTACACCACGCAGAGTGACGAGGAGAGACAGGAGGAGGATGACGACATCATGGAGAAGGCTCGCGAAGCCACGGAGAGCAGTGTTTACCTAGGTACACACACACACACACACACACACACACACACACACACACACACACTTACATACAGTTAGGAACAAAATTCAAATGATTTAATGGCAATTTTCTCTTGACGTTTGTAATATGTTTGTTCTGACTGAAAATTATACTGCCACATGGTTAAAGGTTGTAAGACAATGTGGTATAAACATGGAATCAAAGAAAGAAGCCTTTTCAAATTTTTTTTTTGTTGACATTTTTATGAAAAATGGCATATCCAAAATTATTATTTGATAATATTTGTTCATGTAGCAAAGGAGCGGTAGATGTAGCCTATCACTCTGATAGCAGCTAAGAAAATATAGGCTCACTCCGTTGGGAGGCAACTGTCTCAGTTCGCACTAGGCTACTTGACCTCCACAGTAGATCTACTTCAGCTGGAAGTTTTAACTCGCAACTGTTGAACTGACTTGATTAGTGTGTAAATTTTCGTTCAGCTGACGCTGGCGCTGCCATCCGACTTTGATCATCCAGAACCGTACAATAATAAAGTTAAAGTTCCACCTATGAGCCGTAGTAATCAGTAACGAAGTTCGATATCAATAAAAACAATGTAATTGGAATGTAAATGTCCCAGACATTTAAAAGGACAGCAGTCGGTCGGTCATGTAACTCTCTTTTTTCACCACACATGTGTTTGCATCCCTGTGTCTTCTAGTTAATATGGAACACGTGCATTAAAACAGAACTAGTCTGTACTGCATCTGATACAGGATGAATAACTGAAGTGTGTGTGTGTGTGTGTGTGTTTGTGTGTTTGTGTGTAGGTATGTACCAGGGGCAACTCTACCTGCAGTCCTCTGTGAGGATCTCCGAGAAGTTCCCCTCTAAGCCCAATATTTTGGACGCCGCCAAACCCCAGCCTCTGCCCACAGTCCGATGGAAGCCCCTTATACGTGAGTGTACCCGCACACACATCAGTTCATTCACACACACATGTACTGCACACATGTTAAATGCACACATTGACACTGTTCAATATGTGTTTTACAGTTTCTAACACCCCCTCCCTCACACACATGCACACTCTCACACCTGCAGATTCACCATCTCGTACTCCAGTGCTGGTTGGCTCAGAAGAGTTCGACAAGTGTCTGAACAACGACCGATTTTCTCACGAGGAGTACAGCAATGGTGCCTTGTCAGTGCTTCAGTACCCCTATGGTAAGAACTACAATCCCCACAATGCCTTGCAGCAATACACTTTAGAAATGCAGCAGTGTGAGAACCATATCAGTTTTGAATGTCATTTGAATCTACTAAACCACATTTCCTGAAGTGTGTGTGTATATATACTGCTCAAACAAATTAAGGGAACGCTTCAATCATACACTGGATCGGTAACACAAGTAAAACTTTTGAGGGGAGCGTTTTATTTTGCAAGAACTGTGAATGTAGTTTGAGAATAGAGAAAAGGGTGGAAGGTTTCAAAAAACAATGTGTGTTTTAACAATTGTGGAAAACTGTAAGGCTTCCCTTAATTTTTTGAGCAGTGTATTTCCTTGCATATGAATGTATGAAAGTCAGGCAAAAAAGTCATGTTCTAAATAGACATGGGCTTCCCTTGTTCCACGTTCTGTGTCTAGCTTCTCCTTTTCTAAAATGTATGCACATATTGTAGAAGTTCATTAGTGTTTTTTTGTAACGGCACTCTTGTGTTTCTGTGTCTCTCCCCAGATAACGGTTACTACCCGTACAGCCCACGCTTCCGAGAGCGGCGGGAGGTGTCGGTGGGCACGTTGGCTGGGGGAGGTGAGGGGGGGTCCGGCAGGAGGAAGGACCCCGTGCTGCTGCTGCCCTGGTGGAAGGAGATCGTGGGCACCATCGTCTTCTGCATCGCCGCCACCACCTACATCGTCCGCAAGTTCTTCCACCCCACCGGCACGCAAGCACGGGTAAGGACGGGATGAACCAGACATGCATACGCGTGCACGCACACGCGCCCTATCATACTCTAAAGACATAAAGCTTCATATAGTCTGACTATGATAAGAACCTGCTTCTCTCTCTCCCTCTCCCTCTCCCTCTCCCTCTCCCTCTCCCTCTCCCTCTCTCTCTCTCACTCTGTTTCTGTAGCAGAGGAAGGAGTCAGAGACTCAGTGTCAGACTGACAGCAAGTTTGATGTTGAGGAACCAGAACCCAAAGAGGTGGTTGTCACGGAAACACGCCCGAGTGAATACATATCCAGGTAACCAGAACTGTTACTGTTACAACCATAGATGTATGTCTTTTTTACAATCTATACAATACAAATAGGAGTATGTAATGTAAATGATGATGCCTAACTAACTCTCCACTGTGATATACAGGCAAAGTAGGGAGCATACACACACACACACACACACACACACACACACACACACACACACACACACACACACACACACACACACACACACACACACACACACACACACACACACACACACACACACACACACACACACTGTAAGCTCACTCTGGGGTATAGGCACACTTTAATGGAATTTGTTACACTCTAATCAAAGCTAATGTAATTTATATCGAAGAGCCTGAAAAAATCTTTACACTATTGATTGTGCTGGATACATGCTGTCTACGGGGATTCACTGTTGTTTTATTGGTGTGCAAGAACTTTTACAGAGAGGGAGAGGGAGAGAGTGTGTGTGTGTGTGTGTGTGTGTGTGTGTGTGAGGGAGAGAGACCATGAGAGAGGAGGCATAATCATGGAACAGCTGCATTCCGTAGCCCCGTTTCGCACAATGTGCCACCTACATCTGTTCATGGTGTCACACACACACACACACACACACTTGTACTGAGGAACACTCTGGGCAATGTTCCAGAGGTAATATGAACCCTTCACAGGGAATGGTGGGGCAAAGCAAACATGTTAGACGCACATACACACAGACACACCCCCTCTCTCTGCCATAGGTGGCCGCGGTATACTATGTGGCGTGTGTGTGTGTGTGTGTGTGGGGAGTGGTCTAGAATGTTTCATTCCGATGTCCCTGCACACTCTGTTCCCTGTACAGGCACATGGTCACGTGTGTGTGTGTGTGTGTGTGTGTGTGAGCTATTTAAAGGGGCCATATATTAAATATATTAAAGGCTCCGTACTTCAGGTTTCATTCATGAAATCATAACCCAGACGGCCTCAAACAGAAGGAACATTAAGTGTGTTATTCCATAAAGCTGCTGGCAAATACTGTAGATTATGTACTGCGAGATTATGCAGCCTTTCACCGCATGCAGCTTTCAGTAGTTGTATTGATTTTATAAACCGTGAATTATTTTGCCGTTGGAGAACCAAGCCATATCAAAGTAGTCTATTAAAGACAGAGAAAAAGAGTGTGACTAAGATTGTGTTTGTGTCCCTAGGTACCTGGCTGAGATTGTGTCTGTGTCTGTGTCTGTGTGTCTAGGTACCTGACTAAGATTGTGTGTGTGTGCCCCTAGGTACCTGACTGACTTTGAGCCCCTTCAGTGCCTGGGACGAGGTGGGTTTGGGGTTGTGTTTGAAGCTCGGAACAAAGTGGACGACTGTCACTATGCCATCAAGAGGATCAGACTCCCCAACAGGTAACTGTGTGTGTGTGTGTGTGCGTGTGTGTATGCACAGGGTATATATTTTTTCAGGTGAGCGATTAAAGAAAAAAAGATATTAGGTTGTATTGTACTTTGTTTACTTACTTCTATTGTGTTTGAGTCTTAAGAGAATGATGAGCCAAAAGCACAGACAGAAAGATTACAAAAAAGTGTGTGTGTTTGTAGGGAGGTGGCGCGTGAGAAGGTGATGCGGGAGGTGAAGGCTCTGGCGAAGCTAGAGCACCCGGGCATCATCCGCTACTTTAACGCCTGGCAGGAGAGCCCACCTCAGGGCTGGCAGGAGGAGATGGACACACGCTGGCTCAAAGACGCAAGGTAGCCACACACAGACACACACACACACACACGCGCAGACAGAAACACAAAAACACACACAAACACGCACACACACACACACTGCCCTATTCAAGGGTCTATACACTGTCAGTACTGGAAGTAGGCCTACTTCTGCTATTACTGTTGCAGCGTTACTGTTACTGTTGCAGTGTCTCCTGTCACTACTGTTTCTGTTACTAATGTTACCTGTTACGTTATGGCTGCTTTTGTTTATGTTGACAACACTGTTGTCAAGGCTGCAGCAAGTCTGGACACTGCTATTGCTGCTGTGACTTGTCTCATTTCATTTTGTAAGCTCCGTCACAGCTGCTCCCGCTGTTGCTGTTGCTGTTACTGCCACTGTGGCTGTTGGGTCTAGCCTCAGGGTCTCACTGCAGGGTCCTTTACATCTCACGCGGGTGTCATGGCAGCTGCTAAGCACTAGGCTTATTATCTGTGCCACCTCCGTGAGCTTCACTCACCTGGCGTCTGTGTGTGTGTCTGTGTGTGTCTGTGTGTCTGTGTGTGAAGAGGCACCTGTGTATCTCTCCGTCGCTCCCAGAGGGTGCACTCACGTTTCTGTCGGAGGCTTGTTGTGACAAAAGGTGTAGCGCTGGGTCTATACGGCCCCATTTTTTATTTAATTTTTTTATTTAATTTTTAATTTCAGCTCCAGTGTCCCGGTGGGGCCTTTCTACCGATACCATTATGACAGATACAGCTGCAGCTGATTGGGGGGGGGGGGGGGGGGTGCAGGCTTTGTTATTGGTGACAGGGCTGCGGGAGGGAGAGGTGCTTCCAGGTAGCTGGCTCTGGGGTTGAGAAGAGGGGGGAGGTGGTGGTGGTGTTGGTGATGGGGGTGTTGGGAGAGGTGGACAGGTTGCCTTCCTTTCATGTTCACCCCCTCCTCCACACTCACACACACACACACACACACACACACCACCCCCCCACTCCTGTCCTCCCCCCGGAGAGCTGAGAGCCAAGGCTCCACCTGCATCAACAGAGCCATCTGCTCCCATGTTTCAGGCAGTTAAAGAGCCAGCCACTCAGCCCAGACCACCTGCACCACAGCACACCACAGCACACCACAGCACACCACACCCCACCACACCACACCACACCACACCACAGCACAGCACAGCACACCACAGCACCGCACCGAGTTGAGTGCAACACACACATGCATACACACACACAGTCACCAGGGGCTTATCCCAGTCTTACTGTGGAGATTTCCACTTTCTACCCATTTAGGTTTTTTTGGGGGCGAGGAGGAGGGGGTAGGGTGGGGGTGGGGGGGGTGGAGTTCATTACACGTAATAACCAAACTGCTGACTGATCCAGAGTTGCCATTCTGTGGAAGCAGACAAAGCAGCAGATAATGTTGGATGATGTTGGGCATTTGTTTGGCTTGGAGGCGGGGGGAAAGGCAGTCGCGAGCGGCTGCTTTATGAGGAGGGGATCTCATGCGGAGCCCAGAGGCACCGTCCCCGTCTCCAACAGCCAGGCCGCGGTCCCCTCCACCCTGAGATTTAGTACCCTAACGGGTCCTTTCCGATCCCCGTCTTAATAAAACCCTCATAAAAGGCCGTTCTGGAGGCCATGAATCTGTCGGCCGCGTACGACCTTCAGTGTGGGAAGCCGTGGACCTGGGGCTCTCTCTGTCATTTTTAGGGCCTATTCGTTCTCCATTTGCTGTCGGCGTAATCACAGGCGGCAGTATAAAACCGTATTGGCTGGCGCACCGTGAGGTGATAATGTTTTGTAGGTGACTATCAAATGAGCCATCAAGCATCTCTGGCTCGGTGTCCTCCTGCGATGAACTTCTTACTCTAATTGAACTTGTGTCACACGAGTCGAATGTTGCGCATGTTGTTCTCCAGCGCCCTCCGTGTTAATGTCTTTGCAAGAATAGAAAATCACAGTCAGTTTAGAGTTTTGTTTTTGTGAATATTAAAAAAGGATTCATTGCAGTTATTTTCTCTCATGGAGCCATGCATTTGACGTTGCATTGGTGGTGTTAGTCAAAACATCTCTTGTTCCTTGGCTACTTAATTCATTGGCCAGCAGCTGCAGTTTCAGTTGTCCAACACAATCACCATGCTATGATGGTTATGCTATGATGACACATACACTCCTGATGTTGTTATTGAACACACTGTACTGGCTCACAAATGCTGTATGTAAATGATTATAAGCAATATCTCTCTCTCTCTCTCTCTCTCTCTCTCTCTCTCTCTCTCTCTCTCTCTCTCTCTCTCTCTCTCTCTCTCTCTCTCTCTCTCTCAGTGTTGCCGACTGGCCGCTAAGTTCTCCTGAACACCTGGAGCCGGTGTCTGTGAAGGTTCCGGTGTGGAGCTCGGAGCGCTCCGACCCGCTGTGCGTGTGTGTGTGCGGCCCGATTGGCGACGGCATCAGCAGCAGCAGCAGTCGGCGCACGGCCGAGCGGCAGGCTCGCGACAGCCTCATGTCCGACCACGAGCACACGCACACCCGCACCCACGACCCAGACGGCGACCCCGACCTCCTGGACCCCGACGAGTGCTCGGACTCGCCGCACTCGTTCGAGCTCTGCCCGCCCCGCTCCATCTCCATCCCCTGCGGCGTCGGGGCCAGCGCCGGCGACTGCACCTCCTCTTCCTTCGACATCGTCTTCGAAGACTCGGGCTGCCACGACAACCGCGAGGAGGACGAGGAGGAGGAATCTGAACACCACGCCATTAGCGCGCCAGCGGACTCCACAACCACGCCCCATGACAAGGCAGCGTCGTCCGGCCAGCACACCCCCAGCTGCCCAGCCTCCACCTCGCCCCCCCGGCCCTCCTCGCTGGCCCTCAGACCCTCCACACCCCCCTCAGCCGCCTGCCGGCCCCTGGCCACCCCCAAGGTGAGCCACCCTTGACCACCCTGTGGGCCTGATTGATTGATTGATTGATTTGATTGATTGATTGATTGAAACGTTATTAAACCTTTACAGGAGACTACTTTGTTATTATAACACACACACACACACACACTGCATTGACAAGGGCTCAAATCATTAGCCACAGTTACGTTGATAGTTTTATTTATTTATTTATTTAATTTTATTTTTTTGTCATTCCGATTATAAAAATGTGTGCCGTCTGTTTACATGGGGTACGTTCTATTCCGATCAGGTGCTCTAAAGCGCTTTAGAATCTTTGATTGTAATTCCTTGAGAAGATACAATCCAATTGGCCGTATACTGTACATGGCTGTTCAATCAGAATAAGAACGGAATACACCACCTCTTTCATTCCGCTTAAAATTCTGGCATTTCTATTCCGATTGAGGTGTTTATATCTATTATAAGTTTATATGAGAAATGTTATTCCGAATGAGCCGTTATTCCGTTTCAAACGGGATTAAAAGTGTCCATGCAAACGTGGCTAATGTCCTCATGAAGCAGTGCCTCTGTGGTGGGAGTAGTGCACACCTGTCTAGTCACAGGCTTCAGCTTCAGGAGGAGGGATTGCTGCGCTGGAAAGTTTTTATAGAAACAGTTTAAACAATGAAAGTTGAGTAACCTCAATTTGCATGGCACATTTTTTTTATTATTTTTTTTTTTTTTAAACCAAAACTCTTAAGTTATGTTTTTTTTCAAGAACCCAGGCAAGGATTCCCCCAATAATTAGTGTCCTACAACCTTAGTGTACCTTGTTCCAATGTTTTAGTCCCTTGGTGTCATTCCATGTATACTGTCTCACGTTACCTCTGTGACCCCTGCCATCCTGAGTGCTGACCTCGTCTTTATGTCTGTGTGTGTACATGTCTCTGTGTGTGTACATGTCTCTGTGTGTGTACATGTCTGTGTGTGTGTACATGGCTGTGTGTGCAGGTCTACCTGTACATCCAGATGCAGCTGTGCCGTAAGGAGAACCTGAAGGACTGGATGGGCCAGCGGGTGGCGCCAGAGCTGCGCGAGCACAGCGAGTGCCTCAACATCTTCCTGCAGATCGCCGAGGCCGTCGAGTTCCTGCACAGCAAGGGCCTCATGCACCGAGACCTGAAGGTAACACACGCACACACACACACACATACACACACACACACACACACACGCACACGCACATACATACATACATACATACATACATACATACATACATACATACATACATACATACATACATACACACACTCACTCATAGATATTGTGTTCACACACAAGCATTAACAGACTCCATAATGACAACTTCCACTGGTTATGTGCATTAGGTGTATTGATGAGTATGAATGCATTTCATGTTATCCTCAGGGTCCAAGACATTTTAGTGACGTCAGCGTCAGTGTAATCACTTGTAATTTTATTTCTCTGAAGACGTCCAGGGGTGCGTTCCCCAAAACAATAGTTGCTAACTAAGTTAGCAGTTGCTAATGCAATTTCCCATTGCCAACCAACTAAGTTGCTAACAGGTTAGCAACTATGGTTTTGGGAAACACACCCCGGGTTGAGAGCAGAGAGCTGATGAGCTAACAGTGTCCCTCTGTCTCTCAGCCGTCCAATATCTTCTTCACCATGGACGACGTGGTGAAGGTGGGCGACTTCGGGCTGGTGACGGCCATGGACCAGGAGGAGGAGGACCAGGAGGAGATGACCCTCACACCCATGCCAAGCTACGATCGCCACACGGGCCAGGTGGGCACCAAGCTCTACATGAGCCCCGAACAGGTAAGCAGCGACCAGGTGCCCACTCAGATGTAGCTTCGCTTTTTTTGTAATGCCACTTCTGTGTTGGTTTCATAGCCTGGCTATCACCAGACCGGTTCTCAAAAAAGAAATTGTGAAATGAAACTTTAAATTGGTACATTACAATCTCACTAAGTCTTTGTTTTGGAAATCGCTGTGAATTGAAGAATTGCCAGGTGGATCTTTAGGTTTGATCTGCGGTTGATTTGTCTGGGTTCTCCCAGGCTCTTAGTTTCACTTAGTTTTCAAACTAAATTAATCTTTTGAACTTGATTTAGATTTCTAGGAGCTAATGTAGCCACTGATTTGTGTTTGTGTTTTTCTTTTGTCTCTGAATCGGTCCTTTGTTCACTCTTTGTTTGTTTCTCTCCCATTAGTTATCAGGGAACTCGTACTCTCACAAGGTGGATATTTACTCTCTGGGCCTGATCCTGTTTGAGCTCCTTTGTCCGTTCCGCACACAGATGGAAAGGGTCCGGGTAAGAGAGAGAGAGAGCGAGAGACACACACTCACACACACACACACACACACACACACACCATACACACAGTGGACTTTTTATAGTGACTGTTGTTTCACTTTTTTACCACAGACTCTGACTGATGTGAGAGCTCTACAGTTTCCTGTCTCTTTCACCAAGAACAACGTCCAAGAGGTGAGAATGTGCTACTTGTTTTGATGCTTTTGCCTGAGCAGTCAAGTCTATGCATGCATGTGTGTTTGCTGCCCTCTACTGGTGAAGGTGGAGAACTGTTCAACTGCTACACTTTTAGCTGATTTATGAGTAGCATATAGATGGCTAATCCACTTTCAAGTGATTATTCTTAGAATTCCTCACTGGCCTGATTAGAACGTAAGCAGCCATATTAGAGTATCTGGATGGTTTAAAAGTTGAAAACATTTGATCAAACACATTTTCACTGAACACATCACTTACACTACACATGGAGATGTACTAGAAGTTAAATGCGGTACAAAGAATCAATTCTCTTTTTGTGATGTAAAGCATTTCATATAGTCCCTGTAAGAATTAAACTGGGTAAACTAAAGCTAAACTTTCTAGATTACATTTGTATAGATGTTAATAGTTTTGGAATGTGACTGTTCAACTGTGTGTGTTTGTGTTGCAGGCGGACATGGTGCGCTCCATGCTGTCGCCCAACCCTGCAGCGCGTCCAGAAGCGTCCGACATCACCGACGCGCCGCTCCTCAACGAGTTTGAGCTGCCCTGTAGAATCCGGCAGCGCTCGCGAACCTACAGCGCATCTTCTGCAGGAAGACCCTCTCGCTCCTCACACACATAAATACACACACACACACACACACACACACACACACACACACACACACACACACACACAAATATACATTCACATTTTTCACATTTCAGTTGCCCTCCAGGATTTGACTACACCAAGAGACACAACATTCCATATGAAGGAATATGGACTTGTATATCACACAGATCCACACAAACACACACTCACACACACTCATAAAAGCACTGCCCTGGAGGCTGTGCTCTCTCAACCACATTACGCTTACACACAACAACTGAACAACCAATAAACGCACCCACACACACACACACACACATAAACACAATCATGCAGACAGACTGCCTTTGATTGCTGCAGTCCACTTCTCCACCTCAGGGTGGAAGCTGTGATATCAGCCTTTTTATCTGCCTGCATGAGGAAGTCGGACGCATCTCTCTCTCTCTCTCTCTCTCTCTCTCTCTCTCTCTCTCTCTCTCTCTCTCTCTCTCTCTCTCTCTCTCTCTCTCTCTCTCTCTCTCTCTCTCTCTCTCTCTCTCTCGCGCCTCTCTGAACTGTTTCTCTTCTGAACTGTTTCTCTTTTTTTTGGACACGGGACCTCTTTTTCTCTTCAGAGTGTAAATAAGTCAAGACGACCGCACGCGCGCACACACAAAGACGCACATGCGTACACAGATGCACACTAATACACGCTTAACACGGAAGATGCAGCCTCCTTGTGCGGAGGTATGAATGGCCTTGGAACAGTTGTAGCTTGGAGACATATGGACGAAGCTTGAAAACAGAGACTTTCAGCAAAGACCTCTCACAGCCATCCTAACCAATGAGGGCCTCTGACCTTTGACCTTGGTTGGGCTGTGGGATGGGTGTGTGTGTGTGTCTGTGTGTTCACCAAACGGAGCGTGTTGGCAGACGGCCGACACCATGACGTTCAAAGTATGTGAGTGTTTGTTTAGTTTTTTTAATTCGGAGTGTAGGCATTATCAGAGTGTAGGCATTATCATTATCAAATGATTTTTGATGCCTTCAAACAAGTGTATTCAAGGGGTGTGTGTGTGAATGAGTGTTTGTATGTGTATGAATGTGTACTTTGTGTACGTATGTGTCTGTGCGGCTTGGTCTGCACGTGTGTGTGTGTGTGTGTGTGCTCGCTTGTGTGTGATGTTGCAATGGCATTACTTTGGATCAGGACCGAAGATCATATCAGCTACCAAATATTGAAGCTGCCCTTAAATTGTGAATTACATAAGTAATTACTGTAAGTTTGTCTTTTTTTCTAAAACGGTCTTTCATGAAGGAGATCTAACTTGTAGATTTTTGTATATTGCGGAAAACTTATTTTCCTTAAACTGATTTCTATCAAAGGTTTGGATGCTCTGATAACCAGAAGTGAGAGCTTTTCTCAGACGAATGTCTGAAAATCAGGACAGACTGTGTGTGTTACTCAAATATGTCACTAATTTCATGTGTGTGCATGGGGTGTGTGTGTGTGTAGGTTTACATACACACTACCAACTGTGACTTAGAGCCATGTAGCCCTGTCATCTTTGGCATCCGATTGGCCACAGTATAATTGGTAAACACACTTAAAACAAACACTCTTTGAAACGTCTGTAGTGCTCACTGGACAAAGTCCTCACACACTCGCGACCACCAACTATAACAGTGTATCCTAGAGTATCCAACAACAACAACAAGAAAATCACAGTATATCATAGTGTCTCAAGATCTTTATGTACTATTTCCAGTTTACTGACAGTTCTCTGAATTTACCATTTACATATACCGTTCAGGTTGGTTTTGCCTTGTTTTGCCAGAGACGAGTTCCGTATTGAGAAGATGAAGTTCAAAACTCATTTCGACTGGTGTCTATCCTCTTTCCAAATCAAACCGTGACAAGTACTGTCCTTCAATACCGGCAACTCCTCTCAAACCATACGATTGTGCCCATGGGCTCCTCTTTCTTTCTTTCTTTCTTTCTTTCTTTCTTTCTTTCTTTCTTTCTCTCTCTCTCTCTCTCTCTCTCTCTCTCTCTCTCTCTCTCTCTCTCTCTCTCTCTCTCTCTCTCTCTCTGGCTTTCTGGCTCTGTACCTTGTAAATATGTTTATTTGTTTCTATTTATGTTCATTGCAGAAGTCAATCCTGTGGGGTTGGTGGTTTATAAATATTAAACAAAAAATTATATGAAAATGTGTTTCAGACACTGGAGCGCATTGAAATATTGTGACTTCTTATAAGTCAGGATTTATTAAAAACATTCTATGACATTTGTACAACCTTGTGACGTGTTTTTCTTTATTCTAGGACTCTTAAGATTTCCACAACTCTTAAAGCTCGCCTTTTCCAGATTTTAGACTAGTAGGATGACTTGGAGTCTTTGCCAGCTTTGCAGAAAGATCCATCCATGTCACACAGTACTGATGATTGGGTTGGGTGGACATTTTATACTACCCAGACACCTTTACGGTTGCAAGTCATAGTGTTTACCATGCTGTGTTCACCTGCAGATCTCCAAGTAGAATGCAATTGTAGTGTAGCGCACAGTGGGGTTATTCAGGTGTCCCTGCTGCTGAAGACACATGGGTGATCTGGTTTGAGTCTGAGCCACAGTAGACCGGCAACTCTCTACTTTTGTAGCTGTTCGCCTTATTCACGTGGCGACCATTGTGTAAACCAAAAGGAGGTTATCATTAATGCGTTTTTGCCACCTACTGGCAAATGCATAGAACACAACAATCCTATGGTTTGTGTACCCTGTAGCCTCGTTTTGGTTTACAATGGCTGCTGTGTGAATAAGCGAACTGACACATTTACAACCCCATTCAAAAAAATGTTTGGACGCTATGTAAAATGTTATTTAATGTTAATTACATAATCCCATATTATATTCGCAATATAACAGACATCAAATGGTTAAACTGAAAGTGTATTACTTTATTAAGAAATAAACTCATTTTGAATTTGATGGCAGCAACACAAAAACATCTCAAAGTTAGGACAGTGCCATGTTTACCATTGTGTAGCATCTCTTTTAACAGTCTGTAAACGTTTGGGAATTGAGTTTTGGGAGTGGAATGCTGTCCCATTCTTGCCTGATATAGGATTCCTATGATTATAGGATTTACCATGCTCTAATAATACGTGCAGTATGTTGTTGGGTATTGTTTTGCTGAAATATGGAAGTCTGAAAAAGACATTGTCTGGCATATGTGTATACCTTTCTACCCTGGAAATCCCTGCGAGACACTCTGGCAAAGAGCAATGATGCACGTTACTTTTTCCCCAACATTCCTGGGAACCAGCTAAACTGATGAAGACAGCGCTGCAACGTGGAGGACAGTACACATTGGTCGTAGTATTATCCCATTGAGTCGAAGTCCGAAATCATTCAAAGTAAACATGGTCTAGTGTTATCCAATCTCGTGCAGTGAAATTTAAAAATATGTTTCAATTCCAAAAATTATTGCAAATCAGGTGTTTTCAGACAGATAACACACATGTAGTAAACTATAATAAAGTATGATACTCTGCTACATCTCATTCCTATTCTCCCAACTCATTATAAGCTAATGTCAGTAGGCTATTTGCTTGTGATTGCTGCTCTTCTGACTGGCTAAAAGTTTATATTCATCAAGGATATATGCATGCTCTTTATAAGACTATTTATTACGGTATTTGTGTCAATCGAGGATATTTTCGCGTATTTTCAAGACATAGACTATTTCTTGCACATGAGGGCGCTCTTAACCTATAAGAAATGAGAAACTCCGCTACTATGCGTGAGGCGAGAAAATGACCGTGAGATTTTTTTTTCCCATGGACAATAATTGCTCAAGATTAATCGTATGCCTACTTAGTCCTTAAGAAAACAAATGATCATTCATTCATTTCATGTGGTGTAGGCTACAGGAAATTAGTAGGCCTACTGATGGATTTCTGATGACACACCCGTCTATGAAAAAAAATAAATTACAACATCTCACCGTTAATTTGAACCAATGTGTGTTTTACGCTCAGTCGTAATTCAGACTGACAACAAGTCGTTACACTACCTTTTGGGAGGAGATACTTGCTAACAATTTCTGCGCATTTCCGAGTCAATCTGTAAACTGAAGTAGACGTCATTTCCGGGTGTCAGTATGCGTCGCTCTGCAGCGGCTGGTGGTGGGACCAGTTAAGATGTAAGCAGAGAAGCGGACATTTTTACTTAACATTAACGGTTACTGTAGTCTAAATACATACACTACAAGGTTTCATACACAGTTGCCCACGTTTCTCGTGAAAGAAGGCCCGGTAGCGATACCCTGGCAAACGGACTCGCCACCGACGGACCGGCAGCCATTTTTGCAAGTATGGCTGGGGAGGTTCGGGAGGCCTGCTGGGGCCGTAGCCTGGAGCGAGCTCAGCCCAGGGGTTGTTTATCACTGTCGCGGACGCTCCTCTCTTTCGTCGCCGTTGCAGTTCTGGTGCAACTGCCGTCTCTCGCCGAAGCAAAAGAATGCGAAAAGCCCTGCATGAATGGAAAGTGCAATGCCGCCACTGGTAACTGCCTTTGCGACCCGGGCTGGGTTGGGGACCAATGCCAACACTGCGGCGGCCGCTTCAGGTAAGACCAAATAAGAGACGTGGTGACAGGTAGGCTAGCGCTGGAGAAAAGACTACAAGTGCACCTGTGTATGGCATGCTATGCGTGATTGCTGTTTGCAGGGTTGCTGAGACCAGCTAGCGGGTGTGATTGCAGACTCGCTGGGCCACGGACTCTGTGTGTAAAATATTTTACTGGCGAAGGAGACCGCTAGCTGTTTAGCTTACCTTTTGAGTCTTCTTACCGCTGCCTACGAGCCAGCTCAGACTGGCACTGATAACGCTTTAGCATCCGCGCTTGTTTAGTTCTGACTTACATTTTAGTTTATGTTGGACAGCTAGCGTAGTCGTACGTCCTGGACTGTAGTCAGTGAAGAAGGGCTTGTTTGGTACATTCTGCTCTCTCATTTTACACCTGTAATAGTTGTATGCAGGTCCATAAAGTCTGAAGAAGTGCCGAATCGTAAATGTCTGAATGCAACAAACACACAGAGAGATTGGGCAGAAATGCTAAAATTCTGTTGACATGAACTCAAGGAAAGGGGACATAAATTCTGTTGACATGAATTGAAGGGAACATGACGTGACGACACGAATGAGACAACCCGGGGAGACAGGCTACAAGATGATTCTTCAGAACTGGTCGTCACGACCAGCGTTTTTCACTCAGGTCTTATCACCTAGTGAATACGGATTTGTTGACAGTAGCCTATCTAAAAAGCTTTCTTGTTGACGATATCATGAAAATGAAATTGACGCAGCCTGCCTCACGTGTACTAAATTGGTCTTGAAAAGTTGTTTTACTTTGTGCTTTGCTGTTGCATGCATGTCCTATGTGGGGGCTGGCAAGGCATGCAAGATAAACCTGACCAAAGCTGAAATTCCTGAAGGTTTAATCTGTCTGTCTGTGTGTGTTTGTCTGGCTTTGTGTGTTTGTAAGAGAGGAAGAATAATAGTAGTTTGGCATGAGATGAAAAATTGTCAGCGGAATGAAATGGCCGTGTAAGAACCCTTAAGCATTTTATCAAAATAAAAATAAAATCTGCTCATGAGGGCAGTTTGAAGTTCTCCCAAGTGTCTTAACAGTGTGTGCACAATGAAGGCTTTCATATTCATTTGGGAGGGCATGTCCTGATAAAAAGTCATATTGGAAATAAGTATGCGTGGCATGGCAGGATGTCTAGGGTATTCCTGCTCCGTGATGGCACACTACACCATTGATGCAAACTTACTGACCCTGAGGACATAAGCTCTATACAGATACTTTTGATGTTTCTCTTTATAATGGAAAGCCAATGGGATTGTCCAACTACATAGTCTAAACTCCCAACAGGCTAAAGACTTTACACTTGAGTTGCGCATGTGTGAACAGTGGGGTTTCTGCTTCAGTACACCGCAGAAGCCACATTTTAAAATGAGACTGAATGTATATGGGCTAACAGTCACCAGCTGTGGCTTTCAAACAGATAAGAATGTGTGTTATCGTTTGAGAAACCGCTTCTCGGCAGATGGGCTGACAAAGAGGTGTTATCACTGCACCATGACACCATTACCATGTCTACATTTCCTGCTTATTAATATCTGGAGGTTGATTCCTGACCGGCTCGGGCTCTGTTAATGATCTTTTCCGGTTGACTTTCGGCTTCGCCTGAACAGTGCAAGTACGTACTTGACATGGTGGCTCCGAATGCAAGCGTTGATAAGATCAGGTGTGCATAGCAACTGCTGTCTGTGATTCAGTGGAAAGCCCCAATCTACCACCATCCACCCACACCTGCATGGACCGTTACAACTGCTTTGAATCTTCAGTAATGATAATATGCGAATAAGCTTTACCTTTTTGGACTTCTCACGCCCTACATCCTGCTTGCCCAGTTCCTGCCTCACAGGAAGTCCAACCACATGCAGGCGCCCACTCTTTCCTCCCCGTGTGTGTTTGAAGTGTCTGCTCTCCTGTCCAGGTAGATTGATTTTTTTATGGAGCCACAGGCTTCTGTTAAACAGCTGAGGATGCCTTACAGACGCTAGCACGAGCAACTGGGGACTGGTGCACCCTTCAGTAGAGACAAATCACAAAACCATTCGCTGGGCTTCTCGACAAAAAAAATGACCGTCCATCCATTTTGATAGTTGCTCGACTCACTGCAACTTGTTCTCTACAACACCACCTTGACAGTTAGTCGGTCAATGCATTTCATTCAAAACAACCTGAAAGTTTCTATGCAAGCAAAATGGCAGTAGCTTCAGTTTGTTTCACATGTCTTTAAGTGCTAGGTGCACAAGATGGAGAGGAGATAACACATTGCTAAGCTACAAACTGTTTGTCAGCTGAGGGAATGAGTCGTCATCTGTCCGCTGAACATTGGTGGCTCTTTTTGCAGTATTCTATATGGAGGTTGTGCATGGATGCTGGTTGTGATTCCTGGTGTATGGCACAACTCCACCACGATTAGTGGCAGGAATGGCACCATATGCCAGGTTGCGCACAATAGCACTGGCATGGCATGGCCAGGCAGAAAGAACGACGGTCGGTCGAGCTCAAACAATTCGCCGCAGCCAGACTCGCTCTTGATTATTATTTTATCTTTATAATTAGCAGCATCTAAAAAAGTCCAGACAAAGTGGGCGACTGTTCCCACGCCCTTCCCCCCCGGAGCTGTGTTGGTTTCTCGGAACTGCTTTTAGGCTAAATGCTTTTTTTAATATCCAGGCCTGTGATGTGGTTCCCTCACCCTAGACCGCAGATGAAAACATTTTCCATAATGCTTATTGCTGAATGGGTTTACCATATTTAGCATAGCATTTGCAAAATTTTGAAGCAACTGTATGTTGTAATTTGCTTTTCAATATGTTTTTTTTTAATGGCAAGCAGTTATAGCGGATATCATCCTCAAATTTGTTGTGGTTGGGTATGTTGTCATGTTGGAAGGAAACGAGTTCTAAGCTCACCTGTCATTCCATCTAACTGCTAAGGCTATCCATTAGGCCAGTGGTTCTCAAAGTGGGGTATGCAGACCCTTGGGGGTCTGCGACCCATCACCAAGGGGTCCGCAAAATAATTTGCTGTGATCTGGGTTGGACCTCCCAGTGAAAATTTAAAACTGTATGATATTGCCAAAAGACGAGAGCAAGCTCATGTGTCAGCGTGCAAACTATGCTGCTGTTGGTGTCTGGATGCTTTTCTTTTGCATTGTTTGCAACTACTTTTTGTAGTTGGCTTGGCAGTGTTACACCAAAAACTCCTTACTGCAGTTTAAATACCAAAAGTATGCATGACTCTGGTTGTATTTGTCATGTGTAGTCAGGATAGGCTAATTATTTGCCAACAAGAATGTAGTACTCTCAGTTAGCTAATGAATGCGGCAACACTTTTGTGAAAAGCGCACGCACACACACACCCTCTGCTCAGCCTGCTTTACATAATATGCACTCCGGTCGTTAAACGGACAGCAGGGAAACGGTTTGTGCACATTTTTAATGAAGTATGTTCAACACACAGCTAATGAATATCTGACTGGCCAGTAATGGCCTGTTTGCATACGGATGGCCACTTTAAAATGGCCTGAGTGAAATGCTGTGGGCTCATGTGCTCACTGTGCTGGCTGTTTGCAGGGCGCACACATACATTTAGCGGTGTGCAAGGATGTCCTCTTCCTCCTGACAGAACCCATGTGGCTTACATCATCATCATCATCATCATCATCATCAGCAGCAGCAGCAGCAGCAGCAGTAGCCAGTCAGCACTGCCAGACTGTGACCTGGGTGATTTGCAGCCGCTGGGAAACGTTAGCCGATAAACCGCCTCTGAACATGACCCATCACACACTCACAGTCACACACACACAGTCACATACAAATT
>NC_055975.1:23173101-23227010 GCF_018492685.1 Alosa sapidissima | reverse complement strand
GTATACACACTAAATACACAGACAGGTGCACATACACACACACACACACACACACACACACACACACACTTGGCTTATATGCAAAATATATACATACTCTCACACTTTGCAGAAGTGCATTGCACAGGTCAGCAGTTGAGTTTTATAGGGGGTGTGTCTGGAGAGATGAAGTAGGGCTGTGATGGCCCTGTAGCCTGAATGGTCAGCGCTTTCCAGGTGTAGAGAGCAGCCAGTGTGGGTCCAGTCTACGAGTGAGCGCCGATGTGTCCAAATAAATGGATTTTTGGATGAGGATTATGAAAGAAAAGATCTGCATCCTGTTTTTTGTTATGCTTCAGGAAGTGAGGGATTGGTTGCTAATATTCTTTTTTTGGCAAGGGGGTGGCGGAAGGTAATGACTTAAGTGTTTTTTTGGTTGTGAGGAGGCCAGCAGCACAACACGTTTCTTTGCCTGATTCAGTTTAGCGTTGTCCAGTTAATGAGAGCAGTTTTGTTCAGGAGGAGAGTGGCCGTAATGTCTTTGAATCTTAAGCCTTTAGATGAACATCCTGCAGTCTGACTGAGACGTGTGTCTGAAATAAGCCCGGCCAATCCAATCTGTCTGCAAGCCAGCGGCTGCCCCTTTGTCTTCAGGACCTGAGGTGCAGATTTATTGCTGAGGATATAGCCCATTGTGTTGTTTGCAAACTGATTGTTCAGGAGACGACAGAGCCTGAGGAAAGAGATTGTGTGTGTGTGTGTTGTGGGTGGGTGGGTGGGTGTGGGTGCTTAGTTCCTTGAGCCATGTGTTTTTCTGGCAGTTTGTCCTCAAGGTCTGCATCAGAATTAGGACAGTGTCAGTGCCTCTCTCTCTCTCTCTCTCTCTCTCTCTCTCTCTCTCTCTCTCTCTCTCTCTCTCTCTCTCTCTCTCTCTCTCTCTCTGCATGACAATTCTTACTATTGAACTGATGATTAAAAGGAAATTAATGTAGAACTAATTTGTGAACTGTCTGAATGATCACATGGAAAAGACAAGGGCCCCACACAATACCATGGTTGTAGCCTATAGCCTACAGTCTTATTTTAATCGGTCAACTGGATTGAATGAATTAGATAAACACAGTGAAGATTTCCATAAACGCCCCAAGTGCTGAGCAGCATCAAGCAACAAGTTGGACTCTGTGGAGGCAGACGTGGCTAAGAATGGCTCAATACAACAGAGACTATGTTTCCATGTACATCATATTCTGATTAAGGACCGTATTCTGGTTATGGCGATGTTCAGAATAAGATGTTTCCATGTGTAGCAGAAACGGAACATTCTGTTTACATGTTAATCAGCATGTACTGAGTAAAGCAGTGACGTGCAGTAGAAGTACCTAGTGTCTGTGTCATGATGTCCCAACGGGCTCGGTCCCTGAATTTCATTCATGACCACAAAATAAATTTGGGCAGATTTTGTTTTGCATTTTAGCCGTATAATAGGCCGCTTTGATTGAGGGGTTTGTGAGCATACGATGCTTTCACCCATCGATAAATTCCATCTTGACATTTAAACTTTCAGGTTTTAATACATCAATTGACCTCGTCTTATTGCCACACTTTTCACTATGTTTGCAAAGTGACAGGGCATCAAAGCAAGCTACCAAAATTCCTTGCACGAACATGTGCAGATGTAATTTAATATTCCGAAAAGGGGCATTTTCCAACTAATGTGTTTCCATGCCACGATATTCCAGTTAAGAGGCATATGCTACGGGTGTTAATCCCAAGTTTAGTATATTCGGAGAATATGACCTTATTCGGGTTATGGCATCTGGAATAAGGTGTTTACATGACTCATGTGCAATTGGAATATTGTCATTATTCCGAATAAAACTGGAATGTGGTGTGCATGGAAAAGTAGTCGTTGACTAATCAGTATGAATAAGCATCTGGCTTGAGAACCGAACGAGGAGCTTTTTAGTTATTGTTCTTCTTCTTAATCACACTTCCCAATTCCAGAGGTTAATCCCCGAGAGGTCCGAAATTAGTCATGAGGGGAGTTCCTAAAAGTGGCCGTTATTACAATAGCATGGTTTTTCCTGGTGAAGGACACACACCCATGAAGGCCCTTCTGATGTGGAATACCATGAAGCACACACGGCTTCTGTTGTTTTCCTTTAAATGTTCCTGCGTTAGATGTTTTCAGTTTTTAGACAGCAGTCACACATGCCTGATACTCCACACATTGGAATGGGGAACTGACCCAATACATACACACACACACACACACACACACACACACACACACACACACACACACAGCACTCACTCGTTCACACACACACACACACACACACACAGCACTCACTCACTCGTTCACACACACACACACAGCACTCACTCACTCTCTCTCTCTCTCTCTCTCTCTCTCCCTGCTCGCTTAGACACACACACTCTGACTGTCTCACATATGCGGACAGAGAAGCCAGGCGTGCCGTGCATTATGCAGAAGCACGGGGCTCCGAACACCCTTCAAATCTGTGCGGCCGACATGAACTCGAGTTACCAGCCCGCCTGGCGGTCACTCGAATTGCGTTGTTGCCACGACGTCGCCGAGTGCTGAAAAATTCATGGTGTTGCAGGGCCATCATTACTGAAGCCCGATATGGGTTCAGAAGAAGGCGTGCCATGACCACAACGGGGTGAAGTCCAACATGAATCTGACCCATAGAGGTTAGTTCACATCAGCCAATGAAGCCTAGCCTGGCCTCCACACTTTGTTTACTTCGGCAACTTTTCTCTGAACCGACCAGTGAACAGTGGGTGTTCCTGAGAGCGATTACGTTTAAGTTGCAAGCCTATCGTTATCGTTGTGTCCCTCGTGGTTAACATACGTCATTACCAAACGTTAGTGATTGAACTCCAATGATTTCAAACTTCAGACAAGTGTCCATCAACCAGGAAATAATGTTTGCCAATGGATCTAGGCCAGACTCTCTGCAAAGTCAGAGAGTCTGGTATCCAGGCTAAATGAAGCCAATGACACTCAGAATTCTCAAACAGCTTTCCCTTACCTGAGGAGGTAGCCTAGTTCTCTACAAACATAAAAAATGGATGAGGTTAGAGTTGAAATTGTCAGTCAAATGATTTTGATTGTAACAAATAAATAAATCAATGTTCTGAGAAATTGTGTACAGCCTGAATGGTCATTTGCCTCTGTTCATTCATATACATTTGAATGCACCTCTGGCATTGACCTGTTGCGTCAGCACCGGTTCTGTGATCTGCTCTCCTCAAGACCAGTTGCCATCTCAATAGCCGATGGAGTCTGTCTGGGTGATATTAAAGCAACGCCAAATGATTTGCCTGGAGTTGGAAAAGGCAGTGTCCTGATTGTTGGACTGGAATGGCAGTTGTGCCCTGGAGTGGCTGGCGTTGTGTTGGTGTTTGCCACACTGTGTGTGCGTGCGTGCGTGCGTCTGTGCGTGTGTGTGTGTGCGTGCGTGCGTGCGTGTGTGCGTGCGTGCGCGCGTGTGTGCGTGCGTGTGTGCGTGCGTGTGTGCGTGCGTGCGTGCGTGCGTGCGTGCATGTGTGCGTGCGCGCGCGTGTGTGTGTGTGTGTGTGTGAGTGTGTGTGTGTGTGTGTGTATCAGGCCAGGCACTTGCCCACCAAAAGCTTAATGTGATTTAAGGTGTTTTGAGTGTCTTTGTCTTTGTTGATTTTCATACTGACCAGTGCGATTCCTGGAAGGTATGTCTGTTAAAGGTTCAGCAATACTTCATAAAGCCTGGGTTGTTTACAAAGCCCAGTGATAAATGAGCCATATGTTATACTGTTATTTGTGTGTGTGTGGTTTCATGAGTAAATCAGGATCATGTGAATTAGCCCAAAGGAGATATTTGTTTAGCTTGATTTTGCTTCCTCTTTTTATGGTGTGTGAGTGAGAGAGAGAGAGAGAGAAGATGTGTGGAGGGATCCTTGAACCCTCAGGTGGTCTGTCTCACTGCCTGATATGTAATTGCATTCTCACTCTTTCTCTCTCTCTCTCTCTGTTTTTTTTACTCACACACACACATAATTGTATGAATCCGTAACTGAATTACAGTTTACAGGGAAGATGCCGTGAAGCTCGTGAATCACTTGGAGACATCAGATTCAGTACAGTACAGCACGGCGGTCCCCGCGCGCCACATGCTAGCCTATTAGCTCTTTGTCTACTACGCTAGGCATTCCTACTCCTATTCAGACCTGCGCTATGACACACGGTTTCCTAGTGCCATTGTTCTCTCAAAAACTTAAGGGCGTGGTTTTATGTTTCTTGTTTGGGCAGAGTACTTCGTCAGGCATGTTCTTATATGTCAGTTAACTCCCTGTGAGAGTAAACAGTTATATCGGTAAACTCCCTGCGACAGCAGTGGGACCCACATACTATAGTGATTTTTATCTTAATCCACTCCATATACACGCTGATATGGTTTGCTTCCTCAGGCCTCTCCCTGAGAAGGAAGAAGTTGGTTCAGGGTTGGATTGTAAGAAATAATTCCTGATCACGCAACTACTTTTTTTATCACATAACATACCGTCCATATTTTCCCCAACCACCCTGGGAGACTGGCTCCTCTAGATTTAACATTTTAAAAGGCCTCTACCATGGGCATTTTCAGTGTGACTGCCCTTGAAATGAAAAGTCTGTCGCTGGCTGTTTGACTCGGTAGCATTTGCTTCTGTCAGTTATTGAGTCATGCAAGCCGAAAGTGCACAATGCACACGGGCGCTACAGTGAAACTGTGAGTGGCTCATTAAAACTCTTGGCCAAATATTTTGTTTGTTAAAGAATGTAGAATTGTGATTGAGGGCCCCAATCAGATGATTGTTTTGAGTCTGGGTTTTGGGGTGAGAGAGTGCAGGTGGGGGAGGGGTGGAGGAGTTTCACCAGACCAGTGAGGCACTGCTGTGCCGTATGTGTGTGTGTTTATTTTTTTTTTTTTTTTGTGCCCTTCTTCGGGAGGCTGTACATACTCAGAGCATCTCAAGGCAGCCTAATTCATGGTTCATGTGACAGACACACAGCCGATCATAGTGATCGGAGTCCAGAGACTGTGCAGCACTGATGCATCTCCAGATGATGCTCTGTTCTAGAAGAACATCAACAGTCTCTGAGCAGAACACAGCGTCTCTATGACAACTCGATCGATGCCTTTTACTGTTAGCTAGTTAGCTGAAGAAGCACCTTTGCCATAACAACACTGCTGCTCAGTTGAGTGTAGCAGCAAATGAGGTAGTTGACCTTGGCTGGACTGGTGACTTGTGGCCAGAGTGATGAGGGGATAAGCTGGACGTAATTAATATGTGGCTTGGTGACAACTCTGGGTAAATCATCTCAAATAAATGCTTTGAAAGAGCCCTGTGTGGGCTTTGTGTTGCTAGGAGCCCTGTGTGGGCTTTGTGTCGCTAGGAGAAGACTGTGGCTTGTTGAGTGTCTTCCTCACTAGATGAAAAAAGTGGTCATAATCTCAGAAACATCCCAACCACTTTGGTTTTCCAGCCAATTGGATTTGATCATCAGAGAAGGTATCAGTGCAGAGCTCTGTTGCCTTCCCACATTATCCTTCAGTGTAGAGGCAGCATTTTGACTGGCTCTCTTAGAAGATTACTGTAGTCTACAAACTTTCCCTCCACAAGCACTGTGTACCTGCAGAGACCTGTGTCTTGTTGTTGTTGTTGTTGTTGTTGTTGTTGTTGTTGCTGTTGTTGTTGCTGCTGTTGTTGTACACCTAGTAATTTGGCCCAGTGCATTATGGGCTTGTGGAGGAGCCAGTCTCTGTGATGACGTGGAGATTATTTTCCCCTCGTTCTCCTCCTGTGGTTTTCTTCGCTGGAGGTGTCTCGTCACTCTCAAAACCGCCCTGATGTCACCCTCTGGGCCCTTGGCCATGTCTTTGCACCTCTCTTTTTTTCTTTTTTTCCTCTTCCCCACTCCTCTCTCTATCTCTGTCTTTCTCTCTCTCTCTCTCTCTCTCTCTCTCTCTCTCTCTCTCTCTCTCTCTCTCTCTCTCTCTCTCTCTCTCTCCCCGCCTCAGTGCTTGCATCCTGTTCTCTCCGCCCTGGTGCTGAGCACAGAACGGCAGACCACCATGGCCTAATGGGCTTTAATGAGGCATATTGCATCCATAAGCTGTGTGATATGGTGTGAATTTGAGAGAGTAGGCTAAGTGAGTCTCTCTCTCTCTCTCTCTCTCTCTCTCTCTCTCTCTGTGTGTGTGTATAGACGAGACTGGGAGACAGCGGAGAGATTGAAGTCTCCAGTGCTTTGTGTTTGTCTGTTTTTGTTGCAGATCTCTACGGACAGGGGCTGTATTAATGATGTGCCTGGCTGCACATACAGTAATTAGTGTTGTGGATGTACCCACTAACAATGTGCTGTGAGACTGTTACACCAGTGGGATGAGCACACATCTCACACAACCTGTAATAAAACACACACACACACACTTTCTTACTAGCTCGACTAGATACCTACAGTAGTCACACAGTCCCTCTCTCACTCACACACACACACACACACACACACTTTCTTACTAGCTCGACTAGATACCTAGTCACACAGTCCCTCTCACACACACAAACACAGACACACACACACACAGACAGACACACACACACACACACACACTGGCCTTCATTTATGAAACGTGCGTAGGACAGACATACGCTCATTTCCACGCAAAGCATGGCATTTACCAATTTGAACGTGAGCGGTGGCTACGCTCAAATCTCACCTCAAGTCTCAACTCATGTACGCAAGTTTTTGAGGCGGCATAGCACGGTGCAGTAGTAAATCGGTGGAGCATTGGGAAGTTGAAGAGTTGAATTCATGGAATATCCTGAGACTTAAGAACTAAGACTTTTCCTGCACATTTGTAGCCTACTTGCCGTAATGTAGCCTGTTATGTTGACACATTTGATGACGTAGGATAGCCATATGGAGAGGATTACTTTCTCTTTGGAAAATAAATTCTTTTTTTATTCAAAGGACAAATGGCAGTGTCGTATGGTTATGTGATGAATGTATGTAGTATGATGCATTCTTTCTGTGAAAATAAAGTCTTTTATGGGCTTCAAGTCCCTCCCACTTGGCGGCCATATTGCAAAGCTTTTTGGGCACTTATCTAACGGGCATCTATTTCGGGTCTAACTGCGCGTGCGCAATGCTTCACAAATAAAGACACACCAACCTCGCTCCAGCTGCGAGATAACCACACATGATTGGCACGATGTATTCACAACATACCACATGACTGGCACGATGTATTCACAACATACCACATGAATGGCACGATGTATTCACAACATACCACATGAATGGCACGATGTATTCACAACATACCACATGAATGGCACGATGTATTCACAACATACCACATGATTGGCACGATGTATTCACAACATACCACATGATTGGCACGATGTATTCACAACATACCACATGAATGGCACGATGTATTCACAACATACCACATGATTGGCACGATGTATTCACAACATACCACATGATTGGCACGATGTATTCACAACATACCACATGATTGGCACAATGTATTCACAACATACCACATGATTGGAACGATGTATTCACAACATACCACATGATTGGCACAATGTATTCACAACATACCACATGATTGGAACGATGTATTCACAACATACCACATGATTGGCACAATGTATTCACAACATACCACATGATTGGCACAGTGTATTTACATGTAAACTTTTGGCGGCGAAAGGGAAGGAATATGTGTAGACTACTGCCATGTTTGCGTTACAAACTAACCCCATACATTTCTATGGGAGATTCTAACCCCATACATTCCTATGGGAGATACTAACCCCCTACATTTCTATGGGAGATTCTAACCCCATACATTTCTATGGGAAATACTAACCCCATACATTTCTATGGGAGATACTAACACCATACATTTCTATGGGAGATACTAACCCCCTACATTTCTATGGGAGATTCTAACCCCATACATTTCTATGGGAAATACTAACCCCATACATTTCTATGGGAGATTCTTTGAGTGCTGTGTCTCCTCATTAGAAAGTCTCTGCTTCAATCCCTATAGTTGTCTGGCTTTCTTGATGACACTTTTTTTCTAGCTGTCCAAATTAACAAGGTTCACAGCTGGACTTGCAACGTCCCTGTGGCTATCTCAAGGTCACAAATGTTTCTCTGTTGGACGTATAATGGACCTCGCATGTCGTAAATTGGAGGGGCGAGACCTTTAAAACGAGCATGTATAGGGGCATGATATTTAAATGACGCTTGTTTCCAGCTGCCACATGTATCAGCATGCGTTTGTTCTTATGCTGGAATTGGAGTGATACGAAAATGTCATGAATCACACGCGAGGCCCGTCCTAAGATGGTTTCTGCGCTGGTTTCTACGCTCGGTTGATAAATTAGGGCCAATGTCTCTCTCTGTTTGGCTTCCTCTGTAGCCACCCTCTCACCAACCTGTGCCTAGTAAAACTCTGGATTTTAGGAGGTGAGCAGATTCCTTAGGGCAGGGGTTTTCAACTGATTGTGAACCAGGGACCACCATTCTGACTAATTACGTAACCCCAGGACCACCACTGAATAAAAATGCTGATTCCCACATTGCAGCTACATTACTGAATCCATGGTCAGGGACCACCAGCAATGTCCTCATGGACCCCAACTGGGCCACGGACTACTGGTTGAAAACCCCTGCCTTAGGGAATGAGCAGAGAATGAGTCCTAATAGGACCTAAACATCCTTATCCACCCTGTGCACTCTGTACACATCATTACCATAGTCTCTGACCTACAAACCTCAATAACCAGTCTGTCAGAGACATCTAGCCTGGTTGCTTTCACTCAATAAAATGTTCTGACTTTTATTAGGGGCGATTTGTTTATCTGAGCAAGTTCTGCAGAGTAGTTGGTGTGCGTCCTCTTGTAAATCGGTCAGTAAATAATGTGGACGATTTGCAAGCTGGATCCTACAGGAGATTTGGGTTGTGTGAGCACTTGAGTTTAGCTCACTCAGCAGGACAGTCCGGAGAGAGTGTACTAATGTGGGAAGGAGTGTGTGTGTGTGTGTGTGTGTGTGTGTGTGTGTGTGTGTGTTTCGGCAGAGCCTGTCCTAGCTTGCTTGAAGAACAATGGTGTTTACTGGACTCCTTTGTTGTAGGGCTTGAGCAACCTTGAACTGGCCACAAAATCATAAACTGTGTGTGTGCGCGTGCGCAAGTGCATGGGCTTGCATGTCTGTTTGTGTGTTATGTGTTGTATGTGTGTTATCTTGTTATCTATTCTTATCTTGTTTTGCTCTTTGCAGGTTGTCGGGGCCCTCTGGCTTTCTCTCCGATGGACCAGGAAACTACAAATACAAGACTAAATGCACCTGGCTCATAGAGGGACAGTAAGTACACGCATACACACACACACACACACACACACACACACACACACACACACACACACACACACACACCAGTTACACAATTAGATAAACTCAAATGAAGCTTTGGCCACATTTCATGTTCATTCAGCAAGTCCAACAAGCAAGTCCGACCAAGCACCTCTGATTTGATTAGAGTGAAATGAAACTAAATCAACAATTGTCGTCTATATGACTGACCAGACACGATCAGGTTCTGCCCCGTTAGAATGCTGCGGACCAGTCAAGCGAAACTCGCATTGTTGACAGACAGCAGAGAAACTGGAGGCATCATCATCATCATCATTTATTCATGTGTCTGATCTGTGTGGTGCTTCTGGACTGCTGTTTATGTAAAACGGCTGCGCATGGGTGGCCTTACTAAACCGCACGATGTTTCCCCGAGACCTTGGATGTGCCGTGGCCTGCCTTACAACAACAGCAAAACTCTCGTCTCGCTGACTCCTTGGTTTGGGGTCTAGTGCCACAGTGTTTTTGGGAAAACAAAAATCCAGACTAGTTTTGGGCCAAGAGCACGTACAGTACACATAAGTATGCACCTCTGTTTTGAATTATAATTTGTAGGTGCAGGAAATAGCGCATTTACAATGATACTTAGCTGGCTGGTCAGATCTCCATAGCTATGCCACCAAGGTAACGGAAATGCCAGTCTTCCCATGGCCTCGGTGAATTGCCCTTACATAAGAGACACACAAGGCCACTGTGGAGGTACTAGGTGAGTGTGGTCATATACCTCCCCTGTCGCACAGCACTGGACTCATAAACTCATTAAGCTGATGTCAGAGCACCCTGTTGGAGCCATATTCTTCTGTAATGACATTTAGTGTCCGTGTGTAAGCATAGAGTTAAGAGTTAGCGTTGTTGTTACGCCTACAGAAAGATGTGGACCACCCATTTGGTCTTGCGATGGTGTTGTTAACCTTTGCTCTGAGTATGTTGCACTGTCATCACAACTTCGTCCATGCAGTGTGCACTACCAACTTCCATGTCTTGTCTTAATGAGCAAAAAAAATTCCATTTGAGCAACATTTTGCAATTTGCCATTTGGGACATTCAGTGTGTTGTGATTTTTGTTGTGTTGGGTTAATTTCGCTGAGTGGGCAAAGAAAAGCTTCCTTCCAAAGTGGGATAGGCCTTCTCTATTTATATCTTTGATAGGCTTTGATGGGTAAACAAAATATGACTTTATTTCTGTACAACACATGCCCACTATTACACAGATGCCCTGCTGAAGCTTGTGCTTTTTCTGTGTATGTCCCTGCTGAAGCTCATGCTTTTCCTGTGCCTGTGTCTGTGTCTGTGCCTGTATCTGTCTCTGTCCCTGCTGAAGCTCATGTTTTTCCTGTGTCTGTGTCTGTCCCTGCTGAAGCTCATGCTTTTCCTGTGTCTGTGTCTGTGTCTGCTCCTGTGTCTGTCCCTGCTGAAGCTCATGTTTTTCCTGTGTCTGTGTCTGTCCCTGCTGAAGCTCGTGCTTTTTCTGTGTCTGTCCCTGCTGAAGCTCATGCTTTTCCTGTGCCTGTGTCTGTGTCTGTGCCTGTGTCTGTGTCTGTCCCTGCTGAAGCTCATGTTTTTCCTGTGTCTGTGTCTGTCCCTGCTGAAGCTCATGCTTTTCCTGTGTCTGTGTCTGTGTCTGTGTCTGTCCCTGCTGAAGCTCATGTTTTTCCTGTGTCTGTGTCTGTCCCTGCTGAAGCTCATGTTTTTCCTGTGTCTGTGTCTGTGTCTGCTCCTGTGTCTGTCCCTGCTGAAGCTCATGCTTTTCCTGTGTCTGTGTCTGTGTCTGTCCCTGCTGAAGCTCATGTTTTTTCTGTGTCTGTGTCTGTCCCTGCTGAAGCTCATGTTTTTTTCTGTGTCTGTGTCTGTCCCTGCTGAAGCTCATGTTTTTCCTGTGTCTCTCCCTGCAGGCCTAACAGCATACTGCGGTTGCGGTTCAACCACTTTGCAACGGAATGCAGCTGGGACCACCTGTATGTCTATGACGGAGACTCCATTTATTCCCCTTTGCTGGCTGCCTTCAGGTACCGTGTGTGTGTGTGTGTGTGTGGGTGTTTGTTTGGCTGTGGGGGCTTGTTTTCCCTGTTTCTTATGAATTACACTTGGTGGTTGGTACTTCGTCTCATGTTCTGTAGAATTGAAAAGGAATAGTAGCCATGTATGTTTCTTTGACTGTAGGAATGTATGCTGATGTTAACACACGTAAACGCGTGTGTGTGTAGGAGAGGTTTGGGTTGTCCGTTTAATGTACTGTGACTGAGAGATTTGAGGTATGAGTCATTTTGTAATCAAGTGTATCAGCAGCGCTTAGATATAATTGTTTGTGGTGTGGTGAGACAGTGTTGTGATTGGTGAAACGCAAGACGTGTGTGTGTGTGGGGTCAGTGAGTTAAGTGGTTTAAGCAGGATTGTGTCTGAGGCTGGGAGTCGTCACTCCTGCCCTGCTAATCCCTGATCAGCTCAGGACACACACACACACACACACACACACACACACACACACACACAGAGACCTCAGGTCAAGGGGCAGTAGGACACATTGTGGGCAAGAGTCTTTTTGCCACATACACTTCAGAGATGTAGCCCTAGAAAAATCTGTTCTCGGCTTATGTACTTTATCGGGACTGACTTTCACGTCACCTGAAACAACCTTTTAAGTCTGTTTCACTTGAGCAGCCCTGGCTAAACCTGAACATTCATTTGTCCACTGATAAGATAGATAGCATGTAAGCATTCAATACATGATGATGCAAACATTGAAAGAATCATTGACTTCCAGATGAGAATCAGTGAAAAGCTGTGTGTGTGTGTGTACGTGTGTGTGTGTGTGTGTGTGTGTGCGCGCATGTTTGTGTGTGCGCGTGTGTGTGTGTGTGTGTGCGCATGTTTGTGTGTGCGCATGTTTGTGTGTGTGTGTGAGAGAGAGAGTGCACCTGTTGCATTGTGTGTCAGTAGTCAATCTGCTCAGTGTGGACAGGGGGAGTGGGGTCTGTGTGTGTGTTGTTGTCAGTGGCCACTCCAGTGCCTTCCAGCTGGCTCAGCTCTTAGGCAAGGCAGTGCGGCACTGGGACTCTCATTATGGAAGGACAACACAGCACAGAAAGGCTACTGGGAGTACATCATGTCTCTCTCTCACACACACACACACTCACACACACACACACACACACACACACACAGACTTGCTTTCCACAACCTGCCCTCCCTCTCTCTCTCTCTCTCTCTCTCTCTCTCTCTCTCTCTCTCTCTCTCTCTCTCTCTCTCTCTCTCTCTCTCCACACACAGACTTGCTTTCCACCCCACGCACCTCCCTTCTCTCTCTTTCTCACACACACACACACACACACATGCACAGGCACAGAAGGATTGTCTCCAGGCAACTCTCCAGCAGCCCAGTAGATATGCAGCTCCATTCAGAGGCCCGTGTCTGTGTAATACGTGAGCTTCAGTGTAAAGTGCGTTGGCTCTAATGAGCTGTGTCTAAATGCGGGGGGGTTATTATTATGCCAAATGCCTAGCTCTTGGTCTGAATGTTGATATGTATGCTGCCTGTTGACTCTATGCAGACCTGTGAAGATGTGTTTTTGTGTGTATATATTTATATATATGTGTGTGTGTGTGTGTATATATTTATATGTGTGTGTGTGTTCCAGTGGCTTGATTGTCCCGGAGCGCTATGGTAACGAGACAGTCCCTGAAGTGGTTGCCGAGTCCGGATTCGCCCTCCTCCACTTTTTCAGTGATGCCGCGTACAACCTGACCGGCTTCAACATCTCCTACAGGTACACACACACACACACACTCACACAGAGTTCTCTAGCACCAGCCCAGTGTTAACATGCCCATCAGGTCATTTGAATGTTATCAGGAGGGCGACTTTGATTTGACTGCGTGTTCGCCTCAGAAAGGGAACACACAGCCGCTGTCAGAGCAGCTGCAAAGGGGATTAGAGAAAGAACCAGAAGAGAGCGAGAGAAGAGGATGCAGTGAGAATAAAAGAGGACAAGAGAAGGCGAAGATGAAAGGCAGGAGAAAGAGACGGGGAGTCAGAGAGAGGGGTGTCTTCTTTGACCTCTGCCAACACTGAGGGGACTACTGATTCGGAGGCTTTCGTTCTGTGCTGGCACAATCTCCATGGTGACGAAAATCGGCGGGCCGGAGGTTGTAAAAGACAGACACACACACACGCACTTATACACACCGTAACAAAAACAGACACACACCGAAACACATCAAAGTTTGGGCTAACAGAACTAGAATGAAAGCCTTACACACACACACACACATACATGCATACTTAACTCAGACATCAAGGAGATTGTTTCTATTCTGCAGCGATACCCCTGTTTACTTTTTTTCTTTGGGGGGGGGGGGGGGGGGCAGCAGGCATAACATCAAATGTCATCAGAGAGGGTGGAACATTTCCCAACTATTAGCCGTGGTTTATACATTGATTTTGCAAAATGTCTTCAGCTATGAGGTTAATACATGGGAGCAGTTAATATGGCATTAATAATGGTTTTGTTTTTTTAACTTGCATGTAACACTGTCCTGCAGTTTATACAGTGCACAATGCAGCTAATACACAGGAAATTACTGTAATTAGGTTCATTGGCAACGTGATCGTGGGTTCATTGGCAACGTGATCGGGTGTAGAAGAAGGAAAGCTGGGGAGATATTAACAACGCAATGAAAAACTGTGTGGGCAAATAATTGGGCAAATAATGCAACAATTAAGAATAATGCTCCACAACTTAAAATTGCAAAGAATTCATCATCTATTTCACATAATATCATTAAAATAAGCTAAAACATTTTTTGTCACATACAGCAAACATCACCTCACCATCCACTAGCTGCCTGTCCCCTGAATACACTGTAAAAAAAAAACGTAGTCTCTGTGGACAGTTCGGGCTCCAAAAACGGCAACAAAAACAGCCTGGTCCAGCCTGAACCATGCAACAAAACAAACTGTTCCAGCCAATCACCGACGAGATAAAAGTTCAGGAGAGTCAGTTGCACAGGAGGGAGGAGGAGGGAGGGGTGAGCTAGCTCTCTGTTTTGTTTGAACATCAACAGAAGTGACCTTACCCAACATCGCTTAGAGCACCTTTAAGATAATCCAGAGAAATCTTTGGACTGAAGGTGGCACTGCATTAAAAACAGACACAATTCTGTAATGAAAATCGCGACAAAACTCAGTACAAATACAGGTTAAAACCCCAAGCCAAGAAGAAACCAGAGTTGCATATATATGCTCTTTATTTCAGTTACAGGAATAGAAGAACTTAAAAATTGTATACATATATATATATGCTATTTATGTAAGGGATAATGTATAGAACGCCGGTCATTATTGGGAAAATAAGTCCCGACAGGGCGAACCGGACCCCGACTAGCCTATTTGTTACTGTTCATCGTGGAATTTGCTGAGAAACAGAGTTCGCAACAACACACGTTGAACTTGAATCAAACATTCTTTAGAACACAGCTGATTAACCGTCTGCTTTCACTTTTGAATGAAGTTCCAGTTCTTGCGTAGTGATATGAAATACCTGAAGTAGAAGCACAAACTCCGTTGCCATTGACAGCGGTAATTATATGTTTGCCGCGGTAATTACATGAAAATATTTTACCGTAGAGCTTTGGGAATGCCCATTCAAGTCAATAGAGCGTTCTACTTTCCTTGTGAAGAGCCATGTAATAAGTGCATATAAACATGCCTGTGTCTGTCTCTGTCACGCAGGATAAACACGTGTCCCAATAACTGCTCAGATCAGGGTGTGTGTCGTGAGGGTGAGGATGGGGGTGTGCTGTGTGAGTGTGACGCGGGCTGGAAGGGCCACGCGTGCGATATCCCATCATGCCCGGCTGACTGCGGCCAGCCCCACAGAGGATCCTGTCGCGCTGGCACCTGTGTCTGCAAGTCCAGCTGGCAAGGTGGGTATGGACATCTGGAGGGAGACACACATACACAAACACGCACGCAGGCTCACACACACACACACACACTCACACTCTCTCACACACATACACACACGCACACACTCACACTCTTTCTCACACACACTCTCTCACACACACACACACACACACGCTCACTCTCTTTCTCACACACACTCACATACACACAAACACACACACAAACAAACACAAGTACGCACACACACACACAAACACACACATACATACACACACACACATTCACACTCTCTCTCACACAAACACACACAAACACAAATAAACACATACATACTGTACGCACGCACGCACACTCACACTATCTAGTCGTTCTGTCAACACTCCCTCTTCCTCTACCACTTTCTTCCACCCTTCCAACCCACAATGTCCTCTTTGTCCTCCCCCCATCATTTTCCCTCTGCTCTTGTGTCTCTCTATCGCTCCCTCTCTTTTCACACCCTCCCTGTATTCACTCTCAATCATACCTCTCTCTCTCTCTCTTTTCTTCCCTCTCTCCTTCCCTCCCTTTCTCTCTTACTCCATCTCTGCTCCTCTGTTCCCTCCCTTTCTCTCTTACTCCATCTCTGCTCCTCTGTTTGAAGATGTGTTGATTCATGTATTTGTTCCTGCTTGACCTATCCATCTGTTCAAGGCTCTGCACACAAGAAACCGTTTGTGTGTGTGTGTGATTGTGTGTGTGTGTGTGCACGCATATTTGTGAGTGAGTGAATGAGTGTTTTGGAAGTTTAGACACTAAGTTTATTTAGTAGCAGCCTTGTGACAGTTGGTCACACACACTTTGTCGTACAACTTGTCTGGTGTTTGCAGTGACGCCTTACGACAGATTAAGACACTCATGTTTCTCTGATATCCATGAAATCAGTGTCATATGATTAATTTAATCTAGCCGGTCATGTGTTCTGAATGTTGGTGTACACACACACACACACACACACACACACACACACATACACACACACACACTTTAATGCCGACTATGTTCATTCTGTGCTGTACAGGGACAGACTGTTCCATCCCCGTCCCAGGAAATGTTTCCTATTGGACGAGAGCGGAGTTTGATGGCCAGGGCCTGGCCCGGGCCTCCCATAAAGCCGTGGTGCATGAGGGCCTCATGTGGGTGGTGGGGGGCCACACGTTCAACTACACCGACTACCAGATGGTCAAGGCGTGAGTACTCACAGCAGCAAGCTACAGAGAGAGTGGACACACTGTTGACACATAGGACTTCCTCAGACAGATAGGACTTCAATAGGACATTCATCTGCACTCTAGAATCTTTGGTCATGATCATGCAGGTTCTGTGCTTGTGAAACCTTTTCAAGATTATTTTATGGCAGCGGTTCCCAAACTTTTTTCCCTGTATACCACCACCTATATCCTGACTTGGCTCGCGTACCCCCACCATCCGACACATACAAACATAACAGATTCTATTGACGCCTTCCAGGCATCATAATTAGCCCATGATAACAAACAACAAAATCAAAATGTGCAACTGGTCTATGAGCTCTCACACTAAAAAAAAAAAAAAACAGTGTGGAGAACAACATTATGAAACACAAAGAACAAAGAGAACATAGGCTCAAACAAAAAAAAAAAAACAGTGTGGAGAACAACATTATGAAACACAAAGAACAAAGAGAACATGGGCTCAAACAAAAAAAGAAAACAGAACACCTTTCTGACATTTCCCTTTTCATCTCACGTAACCCCTAGTAGAAGCCTGCGTACCACCGGTGGTACACGTACCACAGTTTGGGAATCCCTGTTTTATGGAATATTGCAAGGCTCCAGATTTCAAACTGGATTAGGCCAGTGATGGATGGTCAGAGCCTGTTGAGAGTTCTGAATGACATATCGTTAAATGTGAATCCTTGACGAGTTGGCCATAATAAAATTGGTGGCTTGTTGGGCTACACTATTACTTATTGGGCAGCTGAACATTACTTGTTAATTAGCCTAACATTAAATAGTTTCTGTAAATGATTTGCTGGTCACAGCTTACCAACGATCACCTTTCTAGCTAGACTGCTCACTTCATATAATGGTTAATTACTAACATAGGCTGACCGTTTGAAGGACATACAACTTATTTTGTCCACTTCATGACAAAATCCACAAATGGGTCCCCTCCTGTACCCTTTATTCCCTTTGTTCCTCTGAACAGAAGATGGCTAGCACAACACGCGCTGCGTCTGTAGCCATTGTTGACAGTTCATAACCATTTCCCTGACAACATTGCACATACCTGTAAACTGTTTTTTTATTTGCAATGGACCCTTTCAACAAGGTAGACAAAAACAATGCTTGAACATTCTATTTGGGCCCCAATCTACTTCCTCTGCATTAAGATAACATATGGAATGTTAAAAAGGAAGCCTTGTGGGGCCAACTATGATGCTGATAATGGAACTCTCCTGAAAGGGTCCATATAAGTATAAGTATATATACTTTTTTGATCCCGTGAGGGAAATTTGGTCTCTGCATTTAACCCAATCGGTGAATTGGTGAAACACAAACAGCACACAGTGAACACACAGTGAGGTGAAGCACACACTAATCCCGGCGCAGTGAGCTGCCTGCTACAACGGCGGCGCTCGGGGAGCAGTGAGGGGTTAGGTGCCTTGCTCAAGGGCACTTCAGCCACGGCCCACTGGTTGGGGCTCGAACCGGCAACCCTCCGGTTACAAGTCCAGAGTGCTAACCAGTGGGCCACGGCTGCCCTCAAACTTAAAAAACTGTTAAACTGTTTTTTTATTTGCAATAGGCGCTATGAGTAGGATACATTGTCATTGTCATCTTCTTCCAGAGAAGTGGTGCATTCATGTTCATTAATTGAGCCCTCTGGGATGTAATCTTAATAAAATCCTGTCATGTGTGAAGGCCCCTTTGTTTTCGAATCTTGTAGTGGGTGTGTGTTTCCGATCGAGAGAAGATTATCGGTTGAGATTATCTTTATGTGCGTGATGCCACCTGATTTTACAATCGTAAAAGATTTGAAAATCCTGTAGTGTAAGCCCAGCTTCACACTGAAGAGTGTTGGATTGGAACACACCCACCCACACACACCCACACACACACACCCACACACACACGCACGCACACACACACACACCCACCCACACACACCCACCCACACACGCACACACACGCACGCACACACACACAATAGGATGATAAAACTATACTGTTCATTCAGATTCCCAGATGCTTCTATCAAAAGCGATCGGAGATATTTGACACATAAGAGTACATGTATTCCCACTCTTTCCTGGTTGTTGACCCTTTGAGCTCAATGCTTTGCAGTACCAGCCAAGAGATGATGACAATTTGTAGAAAAACTCATGAACACCCGTGTGTTGTCAAAGATGGAAAGATCTCATGTCAGTCGCACTCTCATGTCTCATGTCTCTCTCTCTCTGCCTCAGGTTCAATCTGTCATCTCAGAGCTGGATGAGCCTGAACCCATCTGTGAACTCTGTGACCCCTCGCTATGGCCACTCTCTGGCCATACACAAGGTACGCACACACACCAGGGTTTCCGTTGTCCGGTAATTACCGGACATTGGCCGGAAAAAAAAGGAAATGTCCAACAAAATTAAATTTCTCCGGTCAAATTGTCCGATTGAAATTGGCTAATAATCCCGTCCCCCTAACGCAATCTGAATTTGAGAATAAGGCTTAAAATGTAAGCCTATATTAAAGCAATACGTCCTCTGTCTATGTTTTTAAATGTACCGTTTGAAAGCTATTAAACAACACGCATAGCCTATGCTGCATTTCAAATAGGAAGCGCACGCTTAAAACGTCCATGTTAAACAACGAACAAATCAGTGAGGCGGTTCAAACATGGCCAGGCCCAGGCAGACTAGCCTTAAAAGTTTTTTCAGAGGCCAGACGCGATGGATGATGATAAATTGGTAACGTCTGAAGCCTCAGATGTCCGGTCAACTCCACCAGATAAAAAGCAGAAGTGTCGGGCGTATCTGTCGGAATCATGACGTTAGAAGTCGAGTTGCGGGGTTGCGGCCGCTCCAAGCAATATTGCATTCTCCGTGTACACTGGACATGCAACTGTGTTCTGTACCCAAAGTATACAGTAGGCCTATGCTTTCTCTGTCTATGATCTGCAGGGTTAGGGCCTCCTCGACGAGGAGATTGCTGGTCCGAGGATAATTTCCGGCACAATTAAACGGTATCATTGAATCGCGGACCAAAAGAAAAAGAAACTAAACATTTCCCAGAATAGGAAACATTTCTTAATTTATTGTTTTCAAATAAAGAGGCATAGCCTTAGGGGGTAGTGGTGTGAGCGCTCATTCTTTTGTGTGCGTGGGTGGGTAACGTGGGTAGCAGCAACAAACAACGTAGCCTTTTTAAAACAATGAATGAAGCGGACTCTTGCTGTCCATGAAAACATATACTGGCTAGATCTTGTTAAGCATGTTTACGTAAGTTAGGCTAATGAACATGTTGCATTCTATTCAGCCTGATTATGTGATTCTTTAAGCTACATAGCCTGTCTCCAGTTTTCCTCAACTTGACTAATTAAGTAGCGATAATAGGATATTTGACCGGCATATCATCAAAATGTCCGGAAAACGAAACCTCACCATTTTTTTCTAGCGGAAACTCACACACACCAAATTAGATTGGTAGTGTTTGAGAGATGATGATGCATCATTTGGTAACATCTACTGAATGTTTGTTTAGGATAAGCTTTACATGTTTGGAGGCAAGATTGATTTCACTGGGAACGTCTCGGCTGAGCTGTGGGTATTCCATATCCGGAACCAGTCCTGGGTTCTGGTGCCGGCGCGGGTTAAGGAACCATATGCGGTGGTGGGCCACTCGGCGCACGCAGTCCAGATGAAACCGGACGGGTCAGAACCGGTTATGCTGGTCGTCTTCGGCCACTGCCCCCTCTACGGCTACATCAGCAAGGTCCAGCAGTACAACATCAGTAAGTAATCTCTCGCACACACGCGCACATGCTTAAACTCTTAACACACGCATCAGACATGTATACATGATTGTATATACAAACCCACACAGACGCATCTTTTTCCTTTTGAGTTCTATAGCACCCTCTGGTGTTTGTTTTTTAAAAGTACAATTCAGATCAGTGATAGAGCTAGATAAAATCATATTAATTCATTAACAATTGACCTGAAATTGCTTCTCGACCAAACTTAATCTGCATAACGTTCTGTCCCTTTTTCTTGATTTCTATATTTCCCAATGAATGTTACACTTGCATGCAACTAACAGCCGACATGACAACAACATGCTGTACAGCTGAAAATCATTGACAGAAACTGCATTGCCTGAATACTTGAAATGAATAAATAAATAAACGAATACCCTGATATTGACCCACTCCCTTTTGTTCGGGCTTAGCAGGGGAACACTGCTCTAGAGCAGGGGTTTTCAACCAGTGGTCCGCGGCCCACTTGTGGTCCGCGAGGACACTGCTGGTGGTCCCTGACCATGGATTCAGTAATGTAGCTGCAATGTGGGAATCAGTATTTTTATTCAGTGGTGGTCCTGGGGTTGCGTAATTATTCAGAACGGTGGTCCCTGGTTCACAATCAGTTGAAAACCCCTGATTTAGATCATCATTTGGTTTTCTGACTTTCTCCATGCTATGCTTCCTTTTCTATGCTTCTTACATTTTCGTATTGCTCTCCCTTTCTATTTATCTCTTTTTTCTCTTTATGTTTTTCTCACTGTCAATTCAAATGAATATACTTAATTTATTGCATAAGAAACACTTCAGTATTGAGAAAGTAAAATAGAATGTGCCATATTCTCGTACTTAGTCTAGGGTAAGACATATGAGATGTAGGGTTGTACATATGACAAACTGACCCTTTTAAACAGTATTTTAACGAATGATCCGTGTCTCCCCCACCCTCCAGTGAAGAACGAGTGGACAGTGCTGGACCCTCGGGGTGCGCTGGTGCAGGGTGGCTACGGCCACAGCAGTGCCTACGACCCGCACACACGCGCCATCTTCATCCATGGCGGCTACAAGGCCTTCAGCGCCAACAAATACGGCCTGGCTGGGGACCTGTACCGCTACGATGTCGACAAGAACATGTGGTATGTGTGTGTGTGTGCGCGTGCGTGCGCGCGCGTGTGTGTGCGCGTGTGTATGTGTGTGCGTGCGTGTGTGTGTGTGTGTGTGTCACAGGATGGGGATTAGTAACCCAAGGCAAATATTGTAATCTAGCTATTATTGTTGTTATTACATATTTATAGTTATTGCCTTTTATTTTGTGTTGTTTTGGAAGATGTGAGGGAATTAGGAAACTGATGTCTGATCTGTCAAGTCCACAATATTTCAGTTTGTTTAAAACATGGATGCTAGCTCTTTTGTTTGTGTCAAGAGCATGTGTGAACATCACAACTGGTTGAGATAAAAAAGAATCATGGTGCCATTTTTAAAGAAAATAGGGTGTAATCTGCTTTTGAAAATGTGTCAGTCAGTAAAATTGCATTAAAATTGGAGTCAGATTTGTCAAAAGATTATTCTAATTAAAAAGAAAAAAAAACAGGACACTGGAAAAGACAGAATATGCATTAACTGGGACACTTGGGTAAAAACGAGTTTGTACCTTGTGTGCCTCTTAGTTTATAATTTGTCTGCAGCTTATTCAAAAAATCATGAGAAAATCATATTGTGAGCTTTAAATCGTGAATTGCACCGAATCGTGAGTTGAGTGTTTCGTTGCGTCCTTGGTTTACAAGAATCTGATCCTGTCCGTATGCTAGTAACGGACAGGGAGGCTGTCTCATGTTGATGACCTTGGTCTGGTGGCCCACAGGAGCATTCTGAAGGACGGCGGATCTTTCCGGTACCTGCACACAGCAGTCATAGCCAGCGGCACCATGCTGCTGTTTGGCGGGAACACGCACAACGACACCAGCATGAGCCACGGCGCCAAGTGCTTCTCCTCCGACTTCATGGCCTACGACCTTGGTGAGTTGCACACATGTGCACACACACACACACACACACACACACACACACACACACACACACACACACACACACACACACACACACACACAGACCCACTGCTATACACAGACACACACAACCCACCTTCCAGAGCAGAATAATGCAATGGGATGGTAACATAGCCTCCTGGTTCTGGACATATGAAGGTCCTCACCCAAGGGTTTTGTGGGTAATGTTAACGGTAGTTTAATTTGGGACAGATCAGGGCAGTATTCATTACAGGGTTCCTTGGAGTGCTACTTTGATAAGACACTGTAGAGACCATTTGCATCGAGAGAGACACACACACACACACATTTAGTCATTGAGATCAGCCGTTATACTGAGAACCCACTGGTGAAAGCACCCTGATATTAGATAAGCGGTAAAATTATTTTACGCTGAGCAGGATTCCTGCCGTCACAGTAATCTCTGACCTGGAGATCAGATAAAACATCCAGAGTCCAGCTCTCTCCTCTCCTCTCCTCACACCAGTGTTATTTGATGCACAAATTACTGGTATGCCTGCAATTTCCGTCCTGATTTCAACCTCAAAAACAGATATAAAAAGCAACTCTGGCAGGAAGTCCTAACTCTGCGCCTCGTCACATGAGGCAGATAAGGAGATGGGTGTGGGAGATAAAGGCTCACAGCGGCTGAGAGATGGGCTGTTTGTGTGAGATGAGTAGGATGCTTTGTATCTCATATCTGCTGTGGAAAGCCTTGTGTCGTTTATCTAAATGGTTCGTTATGGCTGATTACAAAAACAACGATTTCAGTTAGAATAGTTTTGAATTATGGAAGACAAGGACCCGTATATTTGAGTGGGTGTAGGGTTGTATGGGTAATGATCAGAACTAGACTGCCATGCACCACGCACTGCATCCAACCGGGCGGTGGTAGCGTAGTGACTAAGGAGTTGGGATAGCATGCAGTAGCCCTTGTAATATAACTGACATATATCAGCCGCTTTGGATAAAAACGTCTGCTAAGTGAATAAATGTAAATGTAAGTTGAACTCTTGTAACATGTGATTATAGAATTGACTCGTTCTGGAGACACATTTTAAAAACTTTTATTTGATTCAATTACATAGCACAAGTCAAGTTTTTATCAGAAAACCTAATTGTGTGAACTGTCCCAGATACGTAAGCAGGTCAACATTTTATTAAGTGTGTAACAACTGCCATATATTTATTCCACACACCAGACACCATGACTACTTGTAAAGCGCTGGTTATTACCAAAGATTCTTGAGTGCTACGCTGCACTTTGGTTATGTATTTAGTTTTTTTTGGCTACTTCCCTGTCCTGTTTTAGCAACACAGGGGAATAACAGAGTGCAACCATGGCAACTGGTGTCCCCGTGGTGGAAAAACTCTTAAGGTCACGGAAGAGCGCGGGCTCACTCTGGGTCACTCATTATCAGGACGCAATGAACTTGCACACACACACACCACACACACACCACACACACACACACCACACACACACACACACACACACACACACACACACACACACACACACACACACACACACACACACTGATATACTCTCTCTCTCTCACACACACACACTCTCACACATACACACACGCACACACACTCTCTCTCTCTTACACTAATATACATTCTCTCTCTCTCTCTCTCTCTCTCTCTCTCTTTCTTTCTCTCTCTCTCACACACACACACGCACATACACACACACACACACACACACTGATATACTCTCTCTCTCTCACACACACACACACACACACACACACACACACACACACACACACACACACACACACACAGTTTCAAGAGCAAAAGAGTACAGGAGAGAGGCTTTGGCAGGTTTGATCCCAGGTTGGGAGCTCTGGCTTGGGGTGAAATCTGTCTGAAGTGAAATGATGTTGGATAAAAAGCAGAATCCGACAAGACACTGTTCACTTACGATGTTAGCACAGACAGTTGGCCTAATGGCTGGGGAAGAAGGAGGCCCCTAAAGGAATGAATATGTGGCGTTGGGATATTGATTTTTCCCTCCCCTCCCATAGCTGGTGTCAGAGAGTGCTGTCTGTCTGCCTGCACTCTGCAGAGGATTAGGTAGTGATCAGGCACTTTAAGTCTCCCTCAGAAAAGAGAGCAATATCCGGGAGTCCTCGTGGTTTTTGAAGTGCCAGAAATTCTTCCGTCACAATCGCTCACGGGAGGAAGTACTCGCTCTATACTCCACATTTTAAAGCCTGGAGCTAAGATGAGTAGTCTGTTCTTTCCTAACCCCCTCAAATGCTCTCTCTCTCAGATGTCTGGGTTTTTATTGTGCTCTGACGTTTTCCTCTTGACAATGATGGCTTTCATGATCTGAGCCATTATAGATTGCCTGACCATCTCTCGGCCTCGTTTAGGAAGAACCACATATTGTGACCTCTCAGAAAGGCTGACCTCTCATCTCTACGGACTCCTTTCATATGTAAGAGTCTGGGCTTGAGGCGTATTTATCAGCACAGAATCGCTGCCCCTTCAGTTGGAGGGTCGTTTGAAATGTGCCACTTGAGTTTGTCTGTGCTGTTATTCAACATCTGCTTGCAGGGACTGAACAACTTTCAGCGCAAACTAGACAGGAAATGATGCATGAAAACGTTAATAGGCAGCAGAAATGTAATTAATTTCCGAACTGAATCAGGCTCTAACGATAGCTTTAACGAGGAGAACCACCCTTTAAGAAGTTCTGTCTTTATCGAATTAAGAGACATTTAAGTTTCCTTTTATCAGTAATGAGTCAGAGATGACAGCCGTCGAGTGCGGATGACACGGTGCTAATTCAGTCATCAGTATGCGCCAGGCCCTCTCTTTACCTCTCTCTCTCTCTCTCTCTCTCTCTCTCCTCTCTCTCTCTCTCTCTCTCTCTCTCTCTCTCTCTCTCTCTCAGTTTCTTTAAAAAACTTCCTCTTCCCCTCGTCCTTCTGCGAGAGCGCCATAATTAGATTCCTGCAGCCCCTGAAGCTTATCACTAATTATCCGGCCCTAATAAGTACAACTGATTTTAATGAGCTGTCGGGCCATCGCAGGAGCCATTTGGAGCAGCTCTGTTCAGTGTAGTCATTCACACTGTGGGCTTATGGTAGTGCATCAGCTGCAGTTTCATAAGCAACCAGCAGAGGGCAGCAGGGGACTGTGCTGAAGTTCCAGACGCTGTGTCGTCTGCACAATCCAGGGAGCTGGTCACAGTAGTTGAGCAAACATGTCTCTCTCTATTTTTCCCTCGGTCGTTTTTAGCTCAGCAGGCCTTATTGGCATGGCAAACGTTTTGCGCAAAGTCATTAAGCACTAAGGAAGATCAGTGTGTTTGTAGATGCTGATGTGAGTTTCAAAATATTCTAACCATTCTCTTTTTATTCTATTCCTCACCACTCCCCCTTCTCTCTCTCTCTCTCTCTCTCTCTCTCTCTCTCTCTCTCTCTCTCTCTGTCTCTCCCTCTCTCTGTCTTTGTCTCCGTCTTTGTCTCTGTCTCTCCCTCTCTCTGTCTCTGTCTCTCTCTCTCTCTCTCTCTCTCTCTCTCTCTCTCTTTCTAGCGTGCGATGAGTGGTCCATCTTACCCAGGCCAGATGTGCATCACGATGTTAACCGTTTCGGGCACTCCGCTGTCTTCAGCAACAGGTAACCCCCGACCTCGCCAGCTTCCCCCTGTTCCTCCTCTCACAAACACACGTGCGACGTCCACATCCCTACAGACCACTCACTACAAGTGGCGGCATAGCCAATGGGCCCCATCCTTTGATGGAGAAGAAGTGGCGCATCTCTGTTATGGGGGGGGGGGGCGGAGAGAGCCTCAGGAAATCCCCAATTTTAGAATGTAAATACACCAAAGGGGACTGAACTGAATCTAGTATCAGGACACTTTGGGTTAGAACCAGTGGTTAAAGTGGGATTTGGCAGGTGTGGGAACCCTAAAAATATATAAAAAATATCGTTGGTATGAAAGAATATATTTATTATTCATTTATAAGAGGTGACGGAACTGAGTTCCGCCCCCCCCCCCCCAGGTCAGGGCCACATCAGCGCCCATATAAGGCTGTCCTGAGGAGCATCGTAGGTCATGCTTTCCAGCCTGATGTTGGTTTGATCAGAACGGTGGTGCAATTTGCTTTGCAGTTTTGTGAGTGTGAAACGATTGAAACGATCGAAACGATTGCTCATGTGACTGAAATGGATTCCATTTTTCATAGGAAACATCAAAGGCAACAGCATGATTAAAAAATGATGAATTTTTCTTGTCTCTTTCTAATTGGCTGGCGATGTAGAATAATTCCATCACGCTGATAGTTGGTAATCAACCTCATTTGTAGATTATGAAAAAGCCAAACTCATGAATCTCATTTGTCAGCCTCAAATGCAACGGAATTACTATCGGAAACTGATTAGAAATAAAGAGCATTTTTAGGCACAAGGTTGCTTTTGATTGCACCCACTTTGTGGTGTTTCTGCTTGAGAGTGACTGAGAAGTGTCTCAGCTGTGATGTACAGTAGCCCATAAGTCTCTGAATCTATTCCTGAATTCAGACCTGAATATGTATTTTTATTTGTAAGTATTGTGTGGGACGGCCGGGTGTCCCTCAAGTCCTCGACCACCTTTCACCCTTTTTTTTTCTCTCTCTCTCTCTCTCTCTCTCTCTCTCTCTCTCTCTCTCTCTCTCTCTCTCTCTCTCTCTCTCTCTCTCTCTTCCATTTATCTCCATTTCATGTCACTTTTACAAATTCAAATAAATGCACATAACTTATTAAGATTTATTTGTACAAAAGGCACACTTCCATCGCGAAAGCAAAATATTTTTAGGACTAACATTTAAGCATTTAAACACTGTTTATTAAGCATTTAAACACTGTTTCACTGTTTAACATATTTTCTCCCTCTACCACTCCCCCATCCCCACTTTCTCTCTCTATCTCTTTCTCTCCCTCTCTTTCTTTCTTTCTTTCTTTCTTTCTTTCTTTATTTATTTCTTTCTTTCTCTCCTCTCTCTCTCTCTCCCACTCTCTCTTTTTCGCTCTCTCTATCTCTCTTTCTCTCTCTCTCTCTCTCTCTCTCTCCCTCTTTCTTTCTTTCTCTCTCTCTCTCTCTCTCTCCTCAGTATGATGTATGTGTTTGGAGGCTTTAACAGTCTCCTGCTGAGCGACGTTCTGCAGTTCTCCCCGGTGAGCTGCGCCGCGTTCGGCAGCCAGGACGAGTGCCTGTTGGCCTTTCCGGGCGTCCGCTGCGTGTGGAACGCCACCACCAAAGCGTGCCGGCCCTGGGAGACCGCCTCGCTGGACCAGCAGGATCAGCTGCTCAACACCTGCCCACCCAAGACCTGTGAGCAACGCAACTCTCGCTGTCTCTCAGTGTGTGTGTGTGTGTCAGGGTTTCCGTTGTCCGGTAATTACCGGACATTGGCCGGAAAAAAAATGAAATGTCCGACAAAATTAAATCTCTCCGGTCAAATTGTCCGATTGAAATTGGCTAATAATCCCGCCCCCTAATGCAATATGAATTTGAGAATAAGCCTTAATATGTAAGCCTATATTATACGTCCTCTGGCTATGTTTTTAAATGAACAGGCTCGTTTGAAAAGTAAGCTATTAAACAACACGCATAGCCTGCTGCATTTCAAATAGGAAGCGCACGCTTAAACTTAAAACGTCCATGTTAAACAACGAACAAATGAGTGAGGCGGTTCAAACATGGCCAGGCCCAGGCAGAGCCTTAAAAGTTTTTTCAGAGGCCAGACGCGATGGATGATGATAAATTGGTAACGTCTGAAGCCTCAGATGTCCGGTCAACTCCACCACCACCACCAGATAAAAAGCAGAGGTGTCGGGCGTATTTGTCGGAATCAGTGACATTGGAAGTGGAGTTGCGGGGGGTGCGGCCGCTCCAAGACACTCAAGTAATTCTCTGTGTACACTGGACATGCAAAGTGTTCTTTACCCAAAGCATAGGCTACAGTAGGCCTATGCATTCTCTGTCTATGATCTGCAGGGTTAGGGCCTCCTCGACGAGGCGATTACTGGTCCGCGGATAATTTCTGGCACAATTAAACGGTATCATTGAACCGCGGCCGAAAGAAAAAAAAACCTAAACATTTCCCAGAATAGGAAACATTTCTTAATTTATTTATTTAAGATACTGGCTAGATCTTGTTAGGCATGTTTAAGTTGGGCTAATGAACATGTTGCATTCTATACAGCCTGATTATGTCATTCTTTAAGCTACATAGCCTGTCTCCAGTTTTCCTCAACTTGACTAATTAAGAAGGGATAATAGGATATTTGACCGGCATATCATCAAAATGTCCAGAAAACGAAACCTCTCCATTTTTTACTAGCAGAAACTCTGGTGTGTGTGTGTGACATTTGTTCTTGATGTTGTGAATATATGTAGTACTGTGTGTGTGTGTGTGTGTGCTTGTGTGTGTGTCGGTGTGTGTCGGTGTGTGTGTGTGTGTGTGTGTGATGGCATGTGTTATTTGTCCCAGATGCTGATAATGGCACATGTAACCAGTACTCCGACTGCTACAGCTGTACAGTGAACACAAACGGATGCCAGTGGTGCGCTGACCAGTGTGTGTCCTACGGCAGCAACTGCACCTCTGCAGCGGTGAGACATCACACGCACACACACATACGCACGCACACACACACACACACACACACACACACACACACACACACACACACACACACACACACACACACACACACACACACACACACACACAATTTGAATGAACCCACCAATCACATTTCTCACAGAAGGGATTTGCAGAAAGCAGGGCTCCAGGGTGCGACCAAAAATCTCCCCAGTATACATTGGTTGCTCCGCTTGCAACTCGCCTTGTTTGTGTGACAGTCACATGTTAAGGTTCCTATTATTATTATTATTATTATTATTATTATTATTATTATTATTATTATTATTATTATTTTAAGTAGATTATCCACTTAAGTCCTTTTAACTGATTCACACAGACTCTCCTTGCCCCACTCTTTTCATTCTCTGAAACAACGACAGGCCCGCCCCTGCCCACCCCTCCTGTGCTGGTACATGAATGAAAACGGTCATTCCAGGATTGTTTGTCGCCGCATAGAAAACGGTTGACTGTCGCAATTCAATCTGAAAACAGAAAACAGAAAAACGTCGGGAAATTGACCGGTGATTATATACCCGGCGCAGGAGTAGAGGAGGAGGAGGAGGGGGGGAGCAGGAGGAGCAGGAGGAGGGGGAGGAGGAGGAGCAGGAGCGGGGGGAGGGGGGGGAGCAGGAGGAGGAGGAGTAGAGGAGCAGGAGGAGCAGGAGGAAGGGGAGTAGAGGAGGAGGAGCAGGAGGAGGAGCAGGAGCGGGGGGAGGAGGGGAGCAGGAGGAGCAGGAGGAAGGGGAGTAGAGGAGGAGGAGCAGGAGGAGGAGGAGCAGGGTATCTAACATGGCACTATGGGACAGCCAGCATGAGCAAGTAACAGCTGAGATGGACAGCAAACACAGAGAGATGTGGCTTCATTCCTGCCAGGGTATCAGCAAACGTAGAGGCACTGGATTTAATGGAGTGGATGGATGTGCTACACATAACATGTGATAGTAACCTAACAGTATTTAGTAATAGATAGTGATATATCTTTGGGTTTTCTTTCTTCTGACATTAGTAGTGTGTTATGATGCCATTTTTATCTGACCCCGAGTCACTAGAAACTGCCTTTCAGTACTCAGTGTTCTGTAAAGACCCGTCACTAGAAACTGCCTTTCAGTACTCAGTGTTCTGTAAAGACCCATCCCTACTCTGCCTTTCAGTACTCAGTGTTCTGTAAAGACCCATCCCTACTCTGCCTTTCAGTACTCAGTGTTCTGTAAAGACCCATCCCTACTCTGCCTTTCAGTACTCAGTGTTCTGTGAAGACCCATCCCTACTCTGCCTTTCAGTACTCAGTGTTCTGTGAAGACCCATCCCTACTCTGCCTTTCAGTACTCAGTGTTCTGTAAAGACCCATCCCTACTCTGCCTTTGGTAGTTCTAACCCTGACCCCTGACCCATTATCGAGGTGCTGTACAAAATGTTTGGGTGCACCTAAATAATATGCCGCTCTACTATAGCAACCTAAATGCTAAAGTTAGGCGCACCAGCGCAGCCAATTGTAAAACGTCCGTCTGGAGCCCTGGGAAGCACTGGCAGCGCCACACAGCAGGCATTTTAGTTTTTTATTACATCTGATTTGGAGCAGATTTTTGCCAGCTGTTTGGATTTTCTCCGACCAGCCAATCGTAACCCGTTAATAGCTAGTTTGCGAATATGACACAGGCTGCCAGATATCAATATTAGTAACTTGCATGCATAGTCTAGATCATCTTTGCCAGTATGGGCTGATTTTATCAGTTAGTTTTATCATAGAAGGCCATATACAGGTCAACGTCACAACCTCTATCTCTAGGATTAGCACTTGCCCTCTATCATTATCTGATAACACAACATCAGGGGGTGTACACAACATCAGGAGGTGTACACAACATCAGGGGGTGTACACAACACAACATCAGGGGGTGTACACAACACAACATCAGGACACAACATCAGGGGGTGTACACAACACAACATCAGGACACAACATCAGGGGGTGTACAAAACATCAGAGCTATTGAACCAATTGGCAGTATGCGTGAATGTTTGTACATAGACACATCTTTTGTTAGCCCTTCTTTCTCACTAGTGAGTTTCCTTTTGTCCATTTTAGTTGACATCCGTCTGTCATGTTGATCTCTGATATGAGGTAACAGTCTCCTCTAGGTCCTTCCTCAGTAGAGTCCAGCCTTACATAAGGGCTTGTTGTATAATGGCCATTGCACAGTCCTAGAGGCTGTGCCGTCCTAGAGATTATTTGCATAGTTTAGATTGTGATGAATTGCAGACACATGAACTGTGTGTGTGTGTGTGTGTGTTTGTGTGTGTGTTTGTGCGTTTCAGGGTGCAGTGGCAGAATATGAGGCTTGTCCAAAGGACAACCACTCGTACGTGTGTAATAAGAAGACCAGCTGCAAGAGCTGTGCCACTGACCAGAACTGCCAATGGGAGCACAGGAACCAGGAGTGCATCACCCTGCCCGGTAATAAACCCTTTATAACACCCGCACTTAACCCACAGCTTATCTACCTATAAATTACAGGAATGTGTGTGTCTGCCTGCCTGCCTGTGTCTGCCTGCCTGTGTGTCTGTCTGCCACATATCTGTCAAACCGTTTGTCCGATTTTAAACTTGGCAGGTGTCTTGCCACTGCACTTACTTGTGCCCGTAGCAAGTTTGACGTTATTTGGATAAGAAATGCAAAAGATATTGTTGAATGTATAGGTAAACACACATTGGCTTTCGCCGCTCTACTGTAGCCACTCTCCCTCTCATGCAGCACTGTAGGCTACCAGAGAGGGCAGAAGTGGGGCTTTGGCAGAACTGAATGTACACAGGTAAAACGTAAAGCGAGTGCAAGATGTGTGGAGGATTATCATGTCTGACCTCAACAATAAAGACACCCTGTATGCGGTTCGCTTGCATGATATGATTACGCAGATTTTGCAACAACATGCCAACAAACATGTAAAAATGATGTGCAAGAGACTGACACTTCAAATAGCCCAGGCTGCTTTGGACTGTCTTTAGACTTTGAATAAACAAACGGCAATTTAGACTGTAAGGTCCCAAATTGAAACGGGCGATAGTGGTCACGAATGTAAGAACGTTTCTACATGCAAAGCAGCTACAGACAACGAGTGGCAGACAGAGTGTGATGTCCCTTATAGGCTACAAGAGACTGCACTGCAAAAACTGATATCTAACCAAGTGTAATAATCTTAAATTAAGATAAAAAGATATAGTTGGTATTGTTTTTAGTGTAAAGATACTTACTTTGAGCTTTCTCATACAATTATTTGACTTAAAATAAGTCAAAATCTTCTTGAATTAAGACGTAAAACAAGTACAATTATTTGTCCTTGGGGTAAGTAAATTTATCTTTGACAGTTTTTGCGTCACGTCGTTGGGCTAGAGTTTTCTACAGGAATGGCATGTCTGAACGGACACTGTACTAGTTCAGGCTATAAATACTACAACCCAGAAACCTGATAGCACAACAGGAAATCATGGAGCCGGATTAGCATGTTTTGAATAGTGGGATTAAAAGACTGTGTTGGAGAAGTCACGTTAAGTCTGGTTCTTTGGCCAGCATGTGGGGTTAGTAAACAGTTGCCTGTGTCCATTTTCAGCATGCTTCACCTATGATGTTTGGCCGAATAGACTAATCCTGTGGAACAGCAAAAAAAATCTTGCTAGCTTTTTTTTTTTTTGTTTTGTTTTTTACGCTTGATTACTAACCTCCTCTTCTCTCCTTCCCCTACCTCTTTTTTTCCTCTTTTTTTCCCCCTGCTCTCTATCTCTCCCTTCTCTCCCTTCCCCCCACTACTCCGTCCATAGAGAACATTTGTGGGGAGAACTGGCACCTGGTGGGGAACTCGTGCCTGAAGCTGGTCACAGCCAAGGACAACTACGACAACGCCAAGCTTCAGTGCCGCAGCCACAATGCCGTACTGGCTTCGCTCACCTCCCAGAAGAAGGTGCAGTTTGTGCTCAAGGAGATGCAGAGCCGATCCCTCCCGGTGAGTCAGCGCCACGCAGCGCTAGGCAGGAAACAGGCTTTCAACACTTACTTACTTATTATGTTAAGCACGCATGTAATGTATTTAAGTTGACATTTACATGTGTATAGTCTATGGATTATCTATAATATGTTTAATGTATAGAAATATATGTATATCTGAACATCTTGATAAGCAGTGATCTTAACTAAATTACACTAAAATTATGATAGGAAGGCTGTGAAAATGCTTTAGGGACGGTACAACTATAAAATGCTGAGGGGAAAAACAAATAGATAGATTATGATGATGAAGGAAGATGATGATGATGACGATGATGATGATGATGATAATAAACCTAAACCTACTCCTTGATGTAATTCATGAGTATGCAGGAATATGTGGACTGAAATTCTGTGTGTGTGTGTGTGTGTGTGTCAGAATAAGGTGGTGTCACCCTGGGTGGGCCTGAGGAAGATTAATGTGTCGTACTGGTGCTGGGAGGACATGTCCCCCTTCACCAACTCCCTGCTGCAGTGGTTGCCAGGGGAACCCAGTGGCGCTGGTTTCTGTGGATACCTGGCTGAGCCCACCTCCTACGGCCTCCGCGCTGCCAACTGCATCAGCCCAGTCAATGGCAGCCTGTGTGAGCGCCCAGGTAACTAACACACACACACACACACACACACACACACACAGATGACATTCTCATCTATCTATAAAGCAAGAAGCGTCTGTGTGTCTGTGGCACGCATATCTCGGTTGTCAGACTGATTTCAAACTTGGCAGGTGTCTTGCTATGGGCATGAGTAAGTGCAGTGCCAAATTTGACGTTGTTTGAATAAGAAATGCAAAAGATATGGTTAAATATATCGGTAAAAGAAGCACATTGGCTTTCGCCGCTAGCCACTCCCCCTCCCACACACCACTGCAGTGTAAGCTACCAGTGAGGATAGAAGCAGGGCTTTGGCAGAACTGGATAAGTGTAGGTTACACAGGTAAAAACTTAACATGTCTGATCTCAACAATAAAGTGAACTCCGTGGATTTTGCAACAACACGCCAAGACACACAGGTATGCAGTGGCTCTTCAAAATTATGTAAAAAATGATGTGCAATAAACGGACACTTCGAATAGCCCAGGCTACTTTGGACTGTCTTTAAACTTTGAATAAGCAAACAACATTTCCAACTGCAAGGGCTTAAATTAAAACGAGCGATAATGGTCCCGAATTAAAGAATGTCTCAGAATGCCACACATGCAAAGCATAACCAGCAACAAGCAACGAGTGGCAGACAGAGTGTGATGCTATATGAATAGCCTAGGCTATTTTGGACTGTCTTTAGACTTTGAATAAGCAAACAACCGTTCCAACTGCAAGGTCTTAAATTGAAATGAGCAATGATTGTCCTGAATGAAAAAACGTCTCAGAATGCCACACATGCAAAGCATAACCAGCGACAAACAACGAGTGGCAGACAGAGTGTGATGTCACTTATAGGCCACCAGAGACTGTTTTTGAGTCACACCGTTGCAAATTTCATGTGATGAATCATTCCACAAAATGGTTTGTTTTCTCTATCATCAAGTTATTCAAGTTATTCAATATTCAATTGTAAAAAATGTCAGCAGCCTTGCTTAAATTCTGCTCACTTCACATTTATTATATTATTTTATTACACGGCTCTTCATAATGCTGAAGAATGCTCCATTCATTTGAATGGTCCTTCCCAACGTTCGGTGGTCTGCTAATTCTCAATAACAGACCGTTGCTAAGTATAACAGACCGCTGTCAAGGAAAATGGGTTTTGTGCTTCTATTTCACGTCTTTCATATCACTACGCAAGGACTGGAACTTCAATCAAAAGTGAAAGCGGCCGGTTGATCAGCTGTGTTCTAAAGAATGTTTGATTCAAGTTCAGCGTGTGCTGTTGCAAACTATTTGTTTCTCAGCAAAAGCCATGATGAAACGGTAACAAATAGGCTATAGCCTAGCCCTAGGCTATGTAGGCTAAAGAGTCATATCGTGGGGAGTTTATTGTTTCGGTTTGGCAAGTAGCCGTGTAATAAGCGGGATAACGTATAGAACGCCGGTCATTACTGGGAAAATAAGTCCCTTCGGGGCGGAACAAGACCCCTCCGCTGCGCGTCTAGGTCCGGTTCGCCCTGTCGGGACTTATTTTCCCAATAATGACCGGCGTTCTATACATTATCCCTTACATATTATCTGTAGGCCTATTCACTATTGAATGCTTAGGCTTACCTGGAATTATGTTTTTCCCTATCCTATTTTCAAAGCAGGCCTACCTGCAGGCATGTAATTGGGCTACAGGAATACGGGCACAGCACTAGTTCATTCAACACACACACACACACACACACACACACACACACACACACACACACACACACACACACTCATATATTTACAGCCATATACACGTTCTCATTTACTCACATGCGCGCGCGCGCGCGCGCACACACACACACACACACACACACACACACACACACACACACACACACACACACACACACACACACACAGATTCTTGCAAAGACTGAACTACACATTCACACACACAGATATGGTATTAATATGGTTTTGTTTTTTTAACTTGCATAAAACACTCCTGTGGTTTATACACAATGTGGCTAATACACAGGAAATTACTGTCCCCACGCCACTATAGGAATATAGTATTTTGGTCCACTCATAATAGACTGTACCCAACAAAAGCTCCTCCTCCGGTGTGACAGTGCCGTGCACAACTAATTTGTTTCCCTGGTAAGAAAAAGGCTGAGGAGTGGGCACAAAACACCCGCCACCACACACACACACACACACACACACACACCCTCGGCTTACGCTGTTGGCAAAGGCTGTGCAGATTCCTGCAAGGCTGCCTGGCCTTTGTCGGGCACATGCCAAGGATTTGCTGCCCACGCTCTGCCTGTCTGTAAGCGCACGCAGGCTGGCAGCTAGGGGATCAGCGCAGTGCCAGTCGTCTGCCAGAGCCGTGCTTTTAGATCGCTCCTCCGCAATTAACGGGGCTCTGGTGTTTTTGAGGCGCTTGCCTCGCTTTATGTTTACACAGTATTAGAGCCGTGAGCCGAGCCAAAACCGCTTCCCGAGCCAGATTGCAGCCCGAATGGACGCATTCGGTGCGATTGCCAGGCGGAGAAACACAGTCAGAATCCTCCATTTACAGTAGCTCTCATTCATCTGTCTCCATCGCACGTTACGTAAGGGATAATGGACTCCACGGTGGTCTGTTCACAGAAGTTAATGCACGGTCGAGGTTGTAAAACGGCCCCGACGCGCACTTGTAAGTGCATTAACTTCTGTGAACAGACCACCGTGGAGTCCATTATCCCGCTTATTCCACTGTTGCCACTTGCGTTGTGTTCATTTCCTGTTATAATTTAAACGTTTTAATCGCTAAAACTTGTCTTGTTTGTAGAACTACTTTCTTCCAACACATATCAACTAATTTCTCAACTTGCAGGACAAACTGCCGTTACTAGTTCTAAATGGATGGTTCCTATGGCCAAAGGCCAGTCGTTAGATCTATCTCTCCCGTTGTCAAGCGGGTGTATCCCAAGATTCTGATGAACTTTAGCTTTGAAACATTGCTATTTTACTTAGCCTGCTGTCATCCATCTAGCTAAAAGCCACCTCCGTCATATGCTACAATGTTGCCATGTTCTGAACGTCTGCATTTTACAGCTCGGATGCAACGTGACGGTTCATTTAAACTTCACAACGAGTTCGGCGAATTAATATACAAGTGTGATACGGCCAAAAAAATGGATCTACTTCATAGGTGTGCAAATAACATACGGTTAATGGTCGTTCTAAATTACGTAGGACAATGGGAAATTCAACCAAGCAGTGGAATAATGTGGGATGTTGGGGATGTCTTCCCCAAAATGGCTCGTTTATTTAAACTCTCTGTGGCGTATCTGTGATCTCTCGACTGTACACGAGTCCTGCGCCTCAGCGTCTGGTCCAGGTGCCAACTTAACTTGTGGTCACCGTGGGGCTGCGGTGCTAATTTGATCAGAGACACCTGTGCTTTAGCACCTCACTTAATGGCCCTGTGTCAAGAGCCTGCTGTTGAGCTGTCTATCTCACTCACACTCTCTCTTTCACACACACACACACACACACACACTCGTACACACACACACACACACACACACACATACACAAACACACACACGCACCACTGAGTGTAGAGGAGTGTGTGTGAGGACCAGTGTCAGGGAGAGCACAGAGCAGCTCTTGGGCATGCAATCTGTTGGAATGAAGCTTTTTCCACATTGGCCCTGTTGACATGCTCTCTCAGCGCTAATGGCTCTCCGACTGCAGGCCCTCATTGGCCAGGTGTCACAGGTGAGTGGTGGTTTGGTCTGTCAAGGGGCTTGACAAATGGGACTTTAAGCTTTAGATACAGCAGCACAAACAAGACCGATCGATTGTCACTCACTCTAGGATACTCACAAATTGATAGACACACAGATATAAAACATTCATACGCGTGAATGTGGATACACACACACACACACACACACACACACACACACACACACACATCTCCTTCTTGCTTTTCTCTATGTCTGGCCAGATTAAGGTTGAATTATGCTCTAGTCATCACCTTCCTATCAAAGCTACATGTTTACGAACATGACTATTTGAATGTAGCACTTCTTGAATGTCCTCCCTCATTCTCCCTCTCTGTCCCCTTCCCCCCCCCCCCTCCCCCCACCCCTCCGTAGCGAACCACAGTGCCAAGGCGTGCCGCACCCCGTGCGCCCTGCGCTCCACCTGTGGCGAGTGCACCAGCAGCAACTCTGAGTGCATGTGGTGCAGCAGCATGCGGCAGTGTGTGGACTCCAACGCCTACGTCGCCTCCTTCCCCTACGGACAGTGCATGGAGTGGTACACTATGAACAGCTGCCCACGTGAGTCGTGTGTGTGTGTGTGTGTGTGTGTGTGTGTGTGTGTGTGTGTGTTCCCCTACGGACAGTGCATGGAGTGGTACACTATGAACAGCTGCCCACACAAGTCTCTCTCTCTCTCTCTCTCTCTCTCTCTCTCTCTCTCTCTCTCTCTCTCTCTCTCTCTCTCTCTCTCTCTGGTGACGTAAAAAGTTAGAGAACCATGTGTCAGTGTGTGTGTGTACATGAGAGAGGGAGGGGGAGAGAGTTTGTTGTGTAGGTGAGGGAGACGGTGAAAGCAAGAGTGAGTCTGTGTGAGACTTGGACAGTTTGTTTGTGTGGGTGAGAGAGATGTTGAGAGCAAGAGTGAGTCTGTGTGAGACTTGGACAGTTTGTTTGTGTGGGTGAGAGAGATGTTGAGAGCAAGAGTGAGTCTGTGTGAGACTTGGACAGTTTGTTTGTGTGGGTGAGAGAGATGTTGAGAGCAAGAGTGAGTCTGTGTGAGACTTGGACAGTTTGTTTGTGTGGGTGAGAGAGATGTTGAGAGCAAGAGTGAGTCTTTGTAAGTATGAGTGTGTGTGTGTGTGTGTGTGTGTGTGTGAGCATGTTTGTGTGGGTCTTGTGTGTGTGCTTGACTGGTGAGCCACCTCCGTGTCCATCTTTGTGCTTGCCTGCTGTACTTCTCGGTCATCTCAAGTTGTCAAGCAATTTTGTGTCAACTGAATTTGTTCTCAACTGAATATTTGCATCTTAGAAGTGATGCATCCTTTAACAATCATCAGAACATCTTTTTGATCAGTTATGTGATGTTTGTGTGTTTACACATAAAATATTGTACAGCCTTTTCAGTGCTGTTAAAGAGAAGTTAAAGAGTATGTAGCACTAATGTGTGTGTGTTTCTGTGTGTTTCTGTGTGTGTCTGTGTGTGTCTGTGTGTGTCTGTGTGTGTCTGTGTGTGTCTCTGTGTGTGTCTGTGTGTGTGTGTTCCAGCGGAGAACTGTTCTGGCTACCGGACGTGTGGTCACTGCCTGGAGCAGCCGGGCTGCGGCTGGTGCACCCACCCCAACAACACTGGGAAGGGCCAGTGCATGGAGGGCTCGTACCGCGGGCCCATGCAGACGCTGCTGCCCGCCCCCTCATCCAGCCCCGCCCCTGGGGCCGTCAGCGTGCGCCAGTCACTCCCACTGCCGCCCGTCATCAACGCCTCCATGTGCCCGCTGGACAACAGATACAACTGGTCCTTTATACAGTGCCCAGGTTAGACGTACACACACACACACACGCAACTGGCTCTTCGCATAATGCATAGGTTAGACAGACACACACGCAACCACATACAACTGTATTTGTACTGCCCAGGGTAAACAGATACACACACACACACACACACACACACACACACACACACACACAACTGGTCCTTCATGCAATGCACAGGTCACACACACACACACACACACAGACCTGTACCCTAACACATGCTTCTCTGCTTGTGTGCAGCGTGCCAGTGTAACGGCCACAGTCAGTGTTTGAACGAGAGTGTGTGTGAGCGGTGTGAAGACCTCACCACCGGACGACACTGTGAGAGCTGCATCGCCGGCTACTATGGAGACCCCACTAACGGTGGATCCTGCCAACGTGAGTCTCTGTGTGTGTGCGTATGAGTGTGTGTGTGCGTGAGTGTGTGCGTGCGTGAGTGTGTGCATGCATGCGTGCGTGTGTGTGTGTGCGCACATTCTCTATATTGCGGTTAATATATGAGCTGAAAGCACAGTGTGATACAGCTACAGTAAATCATGAACAAAGAACAGCTGCGTGTTGAGTTGTTTTTAATCCATTGTCCTGATTGTATAACTTTAAACATATGTGCCCATATTATCTCCTTTGTAGCTTCACTGATCTTTTTAATTTGTATATATGTTGAAATGCATCCCCACGCATAACATATACCAGAAGGTATAGCCCTCTATATGGAGTTGAAAGGCCTCTAGATAGCTAATACAAAGGCACGGTCATCATTAGTAAGTCAATGGTGGCAGATGGTGGTTAGTGAGTTCAGCAGCTGGGGATGTGCCACCGGGCGGAGTAATGAGTTTCTCTGAAGCCTGTCCCTGTGTGGTCTCCTCCGACTGGCAGGTGTAGCCTGCCATCCGCCTACCCTACCTGCCTTAATCCCGGTATCCTGCTGACCAAGCACTCGTGTCGCTAGTTTGCATGGACGTGCGAGACTGTTAAAGTGGGGTGTGAGAGAGACGTGTCACCATCTCTTAAAAGCTTCTGAGATTTGTTGTGACGTTTACGACTGACAAAGAGGAACTGATGCCAATTATTACGTCCACCACAGAATTGATGTTTTTGGCGTGGTGTGTGTTTTGCTGTCTGTGTGTGAGATTATGCAAAAAAAAAATACTCATCCGTTTTTCATTAGTGATGACCCCATTCAGTTTTATAGTGGCTACAACTGACCGATTTATTTTTGGTGGAATTGCTCTGAATGGTTCCTGAATGGAGTATGAGCCAGAAGGAGCCGGTTCTCTGCTGGTGAAGAAGGCCTATCTGAGTGGCCCTCTGACTCGTGCTGTATTTACTTACATGTGTCAGTCCTGTACCTCGATACGTATTCTTAATCTGAATTAAAAATGAGATGTATATATATATATTATGTCTCGTCCCTTTCTCTCTTTCTCTCTCTCTCTCTCTCTCTCTCTCTCGCTCTTTTTTCTTTCTTTCTTTCTTTCTTTCTTTCTCTCTCTCTCTCTCTCTGTCTCTCTCGCTCTCTCTCTTTCTCTCTCTCTCTCTCTCTTTCTCTCCCTCTCTCTCTCTCCCTCTCCCTCTCCCTCTCTCTCTCTCTCTGTCTAGTGTTTCACTTGTTTTGTTTTTGTGCTGCTTCTCCCCCCAGCCTGTAAATGTAATGGCCATGCTAGCATGTGCAACGGCGGCAACGGCAAATGCTTCTGCACCACCAAAGGCATCAAAGGAGATCGATGCAATCAGTGAGTGTGGCACACTTCTTCACCTCTCGATCTCTCTCTCTCTCTCTCTCTCTCTCTCTCTCTCTCTCTCTCTCTCTCTCTCCCTCCTTTTTCTTGCTATCTATCTCTTTCTCTGACGATCCATCTAACTCACTGCCTTTCCATTTCTCTCAGTGTTACTCTCTCTCTTTCTCTCTCTCTCTCTCTCTCTCTCTCTCTGACTATCCATCTCTCTGTCACTCTCACTGTCCTTCTCTTTTTCTCCCTCTTTGACATCTCTCTTTTTCTTTGTGTCACTCACTCTCCCCCCGCCTCTCTCTCTCTCTCTCTCTCTCTCTCTCTCTTTCTCAACTCTCTTCAGTTCTCTTGACTGTCTCTGCCTCCCCTCACGATGAGTGGCTGTAGAGGAAGGTTAAGGCTTTTAGACTTTGTAAGTGAAAACTTCTCTTCCGTCTCACCCTCCCCTCACTCTCTTGCAGGTGTGAAGTTGAGAATCGTTACCAAGGCAACCCACTCAAGGGCACCTGCTACTGTAAGTGAAGGCGCACTCAGAGAAGTGGAAGACTACTCTGGCGTCTGACCTTAACAAATGCTCATTACACACACACACACACACACACACACACACACACAATCACACAATCACAGTCTAGTTCCTGTCTTTGTCTTCTGGTCTCCCTACACCCGTGACCGTAGCATTCTAATTTGGGTTATGATTTGCTTTGATTGTCCCAATGTTCCAGATATTATATGCTTTCTTGCTTTGTTCCATAGTTGTTGATTTTGGGAAGCAGTGTTAGTCTGAGATTGATGGGTTAGTGCATTAGTTAACTTCAAAACCAACTGACAGAGGGGACTGGTTTCAAGGCTGACATTTTGGGTTTTGAATGCATGAAACTTTATTGTATTCTCTGCCCTGGATTTTTGATGTATCCAGAATTTTAGGGGTATTTTTGTATATTCAATCTGCCTAATTCTGCCCTGCATACATTGTACAGTAGGTTTTTGACCTTTCTATCTTAAAGGTCCTCAACCTTTTTGGGGCTAAGGCACACCAACTGTCAAACCAAAACGCCAAGGCTGATTATATAGATTATAAAGATTATAAAAAAAAAACATTATGTCACACACATTATTCTAGGCTATAACTGGGGCATGTATTCTTACGGCCATACGTTCTCTATACAGAATGTTCATGAGCTGAGAGTGCAGCAGTAGCTCATGCTGTTGACTGAGCGTGCTACTCAACAAGCTGCGTCATGTATGCATTTAAAAATAGCCCTATAGCCTATTTCATGGGCCTGTAGAAAAATGCATTGGGTTCCTTAAAATTCCACGGCACACCTCACTTTGCCTTATGGCACACCAGTCGAGAACCACAGCTCTAGGTCATCAAAAATCACAACACAACTGAAGATGCTCAACTAGAGTGCATCCATTTTAGGCCGAGGTAGTAATAGGCCAGGGCCCAGGTTGAGAACCACAGCTCTAGCTTACTGTGTGGAGCCCACATTTCACATCCATACAATGCAATTGGCATAATGAACCTGTCAAAGATTTTGCGGCAGATTTTAATTTGTATTTTTTGGAAATTTATGGAATTTGTATTTTATGGAAATTTATTTTGCTTGCGTAGAGAGCTGACTGCAAGCATTTTATTTTAGCACATTCCCTGCAAGGTCAAAGCTTCCTGAGGAAAGCCTGAGGCCTAGATAATCATAATATAATGATTGTTGTAGAGCGGTGTTTCTTAGAGTGAAAAGACGTCTGGTTTTCTGAGATCTGGCTTTCTTTTGGAAGATTACAATCTTGCTCTTTGCCAAATTAACTGTCAGGGCCCAGTTCTACCAAGTGCTCTGGCAGATCCAGGTGCTGCTGTAGCTTTTGTTCGATGGGTGAGAGCAGCACTAGGTTTTCTGCAAAGAGCATGAATTGAAATTCTTTATTCTTTAGGGGGAGTTCAGGAGCTGTAGAGTGTTCCAATAAAACTGCCAACTCCTTCATTTAAACATTGAACAGAGTATCAGACACAGGCTCACCCCACACAGCCCTGTCTCACCCCACATACAGCCCTGTCTTACCCCACATAGCCCTGTCTCACCCCACATAGCCCTGTCTCACCCCACACAGCCCTTTCTCACCCCACATAGCCCTGTCTCACCCCACATACCTGACAGAAGAATGCTGTTCTGCTCTTATCAATTTCACAGCACAATTATTGTCCATATTAATTTATTTCTCTCTCTCTCGCTCTCGCTCTCTCTCTCTCTCTCTTGCTCTCTTTCTTTCTCTCTCTCTCTCTCTCTCTCTCTCTCTCTCTCTCTCTTTCTCTCTCTCTCTCTCTCTCTCTCTCTCTGACAGACACTCTGCTGATTGATTACCAGTTCACCTTCAGCCTGTCCCAAGAAGATGACCGCTACTACACCGCCATCAACTTTGTGGTCACCCCTGACGAGGTAAGACTCCCATCCCTCATCTAGAATAGACACACACACACACACTTTAACTTATAAAGACACACACAAGCCCTTTAAGACCCACATGTGAGCTCATGCGTGAGTCTCTCTCTCTCTCTCTCTCTCTCTCTCTCTCTCTCTCTCTCTCTCTCTCTCTCTCTCTCTCTCTCTCTCTCTCTCTCTCTCTCTCTCACACACTCACACTCACACTCACACTCACACTCACACTCACACTCACACTCACACACACACACACACACACACACACACACACACCTCTGGGAATAAACAGCAGATGTGTCCTGAGGCAAGACATTTGAGTTGGAGGTCACCTCTCCTGCTGAGGGAGGGCCATCAGAGGCACCAGACTGAGCGTGCACAACCACACACACACACACACACACACACACACACACACACACATACATACACACACACGGGCATACTCATCACTGACCGGGCTCTCCTTCACCCACTCATCACTGTCACAGAGCCCTCATAAATGGCACACTGCCTTAATGGCCACTGAAGGCTGTGTGTGTGCGCGTGTGCGTGCGTGCGTGCGTGTGTGTGTGTTTACAGGTGGGTGGGTGGGGGTTCAGGGAGCTGCAGGATGGGACTAAGAGTTGACCTCACTTTGATTGCTGTCAAGTTCAGCTGTATATATTAAGCCCATTTAGCCTTCAAGGCCTTTAGATGATTTGTGGACAGCTGTAGTTTGAGTCCTCATCCAGGGAAGGCGGTGTTTTCAAATATACAGATATGCTTGTAATATTGTGGGATTTTAAATGTAATTTTCTTTTTTTCATTTTCAGCAAAATCGGGATTTGGATATGTTCATCAACGCATCCAAAAACTTCAACCTCAACATCACCTGGGCCACCAGTTTTGCAGGTCTCACCTTTACCCATTCTGTCCCTATACAGTCTCTGCTGTTTCCTATGAGTTTTCACTGTTGGACAGACTGTAGCTTTTTGTTCAACTTTGTAAGAACTGCCAGAAGTGATGGATGGGTAGAAAAATGTGAAACATGGATCAGTACAAACTGTTTGGAAGAAAGTAGTTCTACAAACAAGACAAGTTTTAGTGATTATAACTTTTTTAAATTGTAACGGGAAATGAGCACAATGCAAGTACAACAGTGGAATAAGCGGGATAATGGACTCCACGGTGGTCTGTTCACAGAAGTTAATGCACTTACAAGTGCGCGTCGGGGCCGTTTTACAACCTCGACCGTGCATTAACTTCTGTGAACAGACCACCGTGGAGTCCATTATCCCTTACTTGTATTACCATCATCACATATAGAACAGTAACTCTTCTCTTCCTCTCTCTCTCTGTCAAATCAAGTCAAATCAAATGATGATTTATTTGTATAAATGGATAACGAAATTGCTATGACCGGTATGGCATGTTAGGTATCAGCTTTACATGTAGTATTGATGCAAAGAAAAAAGAAAAGGGTAATAATAACTTCAGCAATAATAATAATCTCTCTCTCTCTCCATCTGTCTATCTATCTATCTATCTATTTAACTATCTTTCTATCTGTCTGTCTGTCTCTTTCTCTCTCTCTCTCTCTCTCTCTCTCTCTCTCTCTTTCTCTCTGTATCACTCTCTCCTCCAGCTGGTACTCAGGCAGGAGAGGAGGTCCCTATTGTCTCCCGTAGCAACATGAAGGAGTTCAAGGACAGCTTCTCCAACGAGAAGTTTGATTTCCGGAGCAACCCCAACATCACCTTCTTTGTCTATGTCAGCAACTTCACCTGGCCCATAAAGATCCAGGTAGCATTTTCAACTCCAACAGGAGAAACTCACACACAGAGCCTTTGAAATGCATCATTAAAGTCATGCTTTGCCCACTCTCTGCAGTGATATCATAGGCCCTTAGTTATGCTAGCCGTGATCACATACACCACTGCTTCATAAGGAGTGTAGGACTGAAGACTCCTGCTCTGAGCTTTGGTTGTTAACCAACTGAAAGCTTTAAACAGTATAGAGCTAAATGATGAATGTATGTTTTCCATGTATGCATGGAAGTGTATATGGAGAATGCATGTACTCTGCATTATGTACACAGTCTGCGTTTGACATTCTTTATTCAGAAAGCCATTTTGAATCAAAAATACCTCTAGCAATGTTTTTTTTACCTTATAATAATAATAATTATACTTCATAATAGTTTAATCCTAATATTTGCAAATATATGATGTAATTGTAGACATATGTAGATGTAGCCATATTGCACTCCAGTTTTTTAGCATGGCAATGATGGTACTAATTTAGAACATAATGAAAGAATTTGTCCAGGTAAACATAACAAAACAGGCCCCAATTTAAATGGCGGGCAAAGTCTATCAAAAATCAATAATACGTTCTCATGCAGGAACTACATCTATCGTGTGTGTGTGTGTGTGAAGGTGTGTGTGTTTGTGAAGGTGTGTGTGTGTGAAGGTGTGTTTTGGCGAGGTTTTGCGCATAACGCTATATAGTCAGAATGTGCTGCATTTTAGGTACCATATTTTGAAGTGTCCCTTTAAAGGTAAATATATGCCGTTGAGCTAAAAGCAAGTTTAAAGGAGATTGAAAAGGTAATCCAGGTAATTCACAAGCCCATTTACAACCCTATAATAAAATGGCCCAGTTTAGCAGATATTTAGCGCCCCATATTTATCCAGGTAATTCACAAGCCCATTTACAACCCTATAATAAAATGGCCCAGTTTAGCAGATATTTAGCGCCCCATATTTATCTGGCACCCACATGAATAAGTAAGTGAGCTTTACACTGGTGGCTGCCTTGCAGCCAGTGACCGTTCACAATAGCTTTCAGCAACTTCTAGTCTTCAGCTCCAAGAGATAATCTAATGCAGGGGTGGGCAACTAATTTCCCCAAGGGGCCACATGACAAACTGGGACTGTTGAGGAGGGCCGGACCCAAAATACCGAACTCAAGTCTGAACTTAATTCTGTCCAATTCTATTCTGTTCTTGTATAACATTAAGTAAATCATATGGTTTTGTTTACTACTCGTAAGAACAGATGAAAATGTGAGGGAGACAAAGGAAAAACAGCAATAGGCTATTTAATATATGTCCAGTATTTAATCCTCATTATCGAAAATTATTTTTTGACATTGACATTTTTTTTTCAGTTTTCAAAGACTGATATAAAAAAAGTACTACAATATCTATATAATTAGGCTAGGCCATGAAAATGTGAAGGAGTCAGTACAACCATAGGCCTGTGCCACCATTTCATCAACACTCAGCAATATTTCATCATTAAATCATTACCATCATTAAATTAACTCTATGCAGAATTAGACTATGAAAATGTGGAGCAGACAATAGTAGGCTGTCATTAGTTAATCAACATGCACAAAGAAAACTATTTCAAAAAATGTAGGCTATGTTTTTTCTTTAACTTTATGCACAAAACTGTGATTGGTCAACTCGCCCTGTGTGTTGAGCCGGCTGCTTCAAGCAACCTGTGGGTAGTAGCATCATACTAGTTCTCTAACATAAGCTTTGCAAATAAACTCAGACATATTTTGGTTACAATGATGGGGTTATCCGAATGTAAACTATCTATCAGCCAGTAACGTTTTGAAATTAACACTTCGTATCGCCAACAAACAGCAGGAGTTCGTTCTGACAACCTTTGCGGTGGTGAGCGACGCAGACATAAGAGACACAAAACTTTGAAAGGTTTACGCCGACTTACAGGCAACTGCATTGTGTCGACGCAGAAGCATAAATTCTATTCACCAGCACCCATCAGTGAGGGTGTTTACATCGTATGCATCCACGCACAAATGTATGGGCATACAAATAGCAGTCGCTTTCAAAATAAAAGCAACAATATTGATTTGCGTGCATTATCTCTATGCTAGGCTCTTGACTATTGTTCTTTCACGGACCTTACGCGGGCCGGTCAGGGAAAGCCCACGGGCCGGATGTGGCCCGCAGGGCCGTATGTTGCCCATGTATGATCTAATGTGTGGAGGGGGGTGGGCAGTGATCAGGCTTGCGTCACAGTCTTGTCTTTGAAATGACCACCAATAAATTAACAAATGAACAACCCTGAACATTTGCAGTCCGAGATTTGCATATGAAGGAGGGAACAACCGTGTTTACGGTTCAGGGCAGCTTTGTGACCATGCACCGATCTCCCCTTAGTCGACAAAAACTAGGTAAAAAAGATTTCCCCTTCTGTGTTATCTTTAATGGGACACAGATGGATTCACACTGGGCCATGAACAGATCCAGATAATCAACAGGCTGCTTGATCAAGGAAGGGAGGATTGATTGGCTGTGTAGCTCAAATATCAGCAGCCTTTCACCAGAATCACAGACTGCTTCTTTAAAGCCAGCCTGGCTGAGCATCATGGGTAATGGAGTCCACTAAAACTGATGAAGAACCAGAAGACCTCTATCAGAGATGATTCAAGATGACTTATTTTCACGTCATACATAGTAGTAATGCACCTCCAGTGTATTAAATACAGTGATCATATGGTTATGTTCTTTTGCAGACACTTTTGAATGGAATTCTGGCTGCTATAGGAAGCCAATACAGAACTGACAGAGGAATTACATGTGTCAGATTAAAGACCAGATGTGCTGCAGCATTCTCAATGAACTGTAAACGTATACAGTATATGCATTTAACACGTAATGTATTCATGTAAAATATTTTCTCTGGCATTGGTGGCATAACCTGAATGCAGCTATAGTACACTAATCTGTATTTAAAGTGTTAAGGGACTATAAGGTGCAGGGCATTTTGCCTTTTTAGTACACTTCTGTAAACTATAACAAGGAGGGAAAAGTTATCCAAAACTTGTCACGAGTGTAGTGTCTCTTTCTCCAAAGCGGCGTCTGGTCTGGAAGTGATTTGGCCCTCGCCCCCTCCCCCTTCCCTTAGCTCCTCCTCCGCTCTCCTCTCCTCCTCTCGTCTTCTCTCTCTCTCCTCCTCTCCTCCTTCTTTTTGTTGTCATACACACACACACACACACACACACACACACACACACACACACACACACACACACACACACACACACACACACACACAGACAGCGAATATCCGTGGGTTGAAATGTTGCACTCAGGGTTGGTGTTTGGTTGTCCTCCTCCTCCTCCTCCTCCTCCTCCTTGCTCCCTCTCTCCCTCCCTCTCCATCTGCTAATGGAGTCTGCCCATCTGCAGAAAGGTAACTTTTTCCTCTTGTTCCTTTTGTTGTTTTCCGTAAACGCTCCCCCTCTATTTTTTTCTGTTTCTCTCCCACTCTCTTTGTGATGGCAACTGCTATTTTGGGGTGTGTGTGTGTGTGTGTGTGTGTCTGTGTGTGTGTGTCTGTGTGTGTGTGTCTGTGTGTGTGTGTGTGTGTGTGTGTATGTGTATGCGCGCATATATGTGTCTGGTTGTATGCGTGCGCATATGTGTGTGTGTGTGTGTGTGTGTGTTATGGGGTTTTGATGTTATTAATCTCTGCTACTATAGGCGGATAGAGGGAGAGCGAGAGAGAGATGGCGTGTAAAAGGAATGTTAAGTTGAAACACATGGTTGTGTTGGGGTGTCAACAAAGAGAGAGAGAGAGAGAGAGAGAGAGAGGAGAGGGAGAGAGGGAAGGAGAAAGAGTTGTAGGAAGAATCTGAGGAACGGAGGGAGAGAGTGGGGAGGAAGAGAAAGCTCTGTGTGGGAAAGTGTTTGACAGGAAGTAGTCTGGTAGTCTTGTTTTTGTTTTTCTTCACATGTGGTGAAGAGAAACTGATCCTTGTGCTGCTGTGTGTGTGTGTGTGTGTGCATGTGTGCTCACGTTTGTGTCGTGCGTACGTGCGGCCGTGCATTGGTGCCTGTGGGTGCATGTGTGTGTTTGTGTGTGCGTGTGCGTGTGTTTGTAAGGGTGAGACTTGTGCACGTGTGCGTTTGAAACACAGTAGGGCCTTTAGATACAATGTTTGGATAGTCCACAGCCTGTGAGTATGAGCACGTGTGTGTGTGAGGGAGAGAGAGAGGGTGCATTCCCTAGACTGATGCAGTAAGTTTCTCATGTAGCATTTTAGAGAGATGGGGGGGTGTGTGTGCACAGGGGGCCTTTTACATGTGTGGGTTTTTCAGGGAAGGCTGCTTAGTCCCAAGTATTTTGTGAGGGCACAGAGAAAGTGTAGAAGATTTGAGAAGGGTGGGGAAAAAAACATTTAGTCAGTTAGTAGTTGCCTATTGATGCCGTAATTCCATTTGTGTTAAGGCTTGGAGCACAAATCTAGATAGTTGGAGAGTGCGTTTGTGCATGTTCATGGGAGTTTTCCCAGCTTAAAGAGTACCACCCTTCTCTCTCTCGACTTGTTCTCGCAATCAAGATAGATAGATAGATAGATACTTTATTGATCCCCAAGGGGAAATTCATCTGTCGATCTCTCAATCTATATCTGTTTCTCCTCTCTATATATCTCTATCTCTCTATCTCTATCTCTATCTCTATCACTCACTCACTCACTCACTCACTCTGACACATCCCAATGAATGCAAGCAAAAATAATTCATTCAGGCTCTCAACAATACCAACACTTAAATTGATTGACAACCTTGTAATTATTTAATTATTTTTATAGTTTTGCTATTGTCAAAATAATGATACTATTGACCGCCAATCACATATAGTTCACAAACAGTATCTGTTCTGAGTCTCTCTTGTTCTCAAATTTCAATTCAATTCATAGCTCTATTGCTAAAGGATCGACAAGACATGCAATACAACAAACACAACATATAATGCACACAAATAATATGGCTTACAGAATTTGTGTACACTCCATCAAATCAGATCAAATGGTGCTTTATTGGTGTGAATAAGTGAACTCATAGCTGCCAAAGCTACAGGTTAGCTAAAGATATTGACATAACAATGGTATGTAAGATTTTAACTTCACATGTACATTTGTAAGGTTGTAGTATTGATTAAAAATAATGAAATCTGTAATTGATCCCTCATGTACTAATACTATGTAAGTATAGTCCCCCACTGACTGTCTTGTGAGCCATGACAGACCTGCAGCTCACTGAGGGGGTGTAACCGTACACACACACACACACACACACACACACACACACACACACACACACACACACACACACACACACACACACACACAGCAGGAGAGCTAGCCTGATCATGGAAGCTTGGAGCCTCGTTTGTGTTCCCTCTTACATCTTTTTTTTTCCATTTTCATATGCTGGGGACTATGTGTCCTCTGCCATGGAGGAAAACGAGTTGTTTTTCTCACCGGCCGCGTTCACTTAGTTAATGTCACCATATGTTGACGGTGCAACTAAAGCGTTTCACCCTTTCAGAACAGCTGTCAATTTGTTTTTTTTTTTTACATTTTTACATTTTGTTTTTATTTGTGGAGTTCTGGTGGGATCCAGGCTGGGAACTCAATTTAGCCGGGCTCTGGTGTACCAGGCATCTGTGGATGTGCTAACATATGCTTAAGCACACACACACACACACACACACACACACACACACACACACACACACACACACACACACACACACACACACACAGTATGTAAACGCCCTCTCACACATATGTTCAGGCACAAGTACACCAAGTATGCAGATATGCCAGATCCACACACACACCACATACACTGTGGAAGAAATTTAGCATGAAGGTCTGTAAATACTGAGTCTGAAATAAGGTTTTGTCTTTCTCGTTAGTAGTTTATTAATCTCTGCGAAGAGAGATCTCATAAGCATCAGGCAATCAGGATACAGAGACAAAGTCTGTGCACCCAAGAGACAATCAGTTGTTTCTCTCACACACGTTTATACCTCACACGGTATCATAATCTCATTGTATCATTGTATCTTCTCTGCACACACACATGACTTGGTCAATACAATGGGTTATTTAAGAATTTAGGACATTAAGAACATTTCTATCGTCATACAACACATGATTTGCCATCTGAATATTAGTTATTGAAACTGAAGTATCAAATAATAAGAACTTTATTAGTTTCCAACAGAAGAATGAATTCACACTGCACTAGAAGTATCAATTATAAGGAACATCACAAACTAGGTTAAGCTAAACAGAAGGGTCTATTCAAAAGTGTTTCTTGCAGAAACACAAGTATCAAATCAAAGGTTAAAGTCCATGTTTGTCATTTTCCCCTCACAATACATATGCATATGCATACACACTATCTCACTATCTTTGATAAACGCACACACACCCACATACAAACATGTACATGTGACAATCTCTGTCAAACAGAAACATCACATATACACACACTCTCATGCTCTCTCTTTCTGTGTGTCTCTCACTCTGTGTCTGTTAGTCAAAGAAACACACACACACACATAGCACAGCACATCACATGAAAGCTTCCTGTGCTCTGATAACAGGTGCCTCTGTAGGGTATGAGGAGACTAGGGCAGACGCTCCCTACATACCCTTGGCCCTATGCTCAGCGTCTACGCTAGGGTTCAAGAGACGCAAATCTCAGTGTCAGTCTGAGGCTTTGTGGCCGACAACCGCGTACCTGTGTTTGTTTCTTTGTCTTTTTACTCTGTTTATTAAAACTGTTTATTTGTCTGCTACGCTAAAAGGGCACCAACTGCAAGCAACTCCAAGCAGATAAGGAAATATAAGAAGAACAACTATAGGCCTACACTAGCTGTATATCGTAGCTGTCCTTGAGCTTATCCATGTATGACATTTTTACAGTAAAGGCTTAATTTGTAAGGCCTGAGTGTTGCGTACACTTATCCAGATCAGTGTTTGACACACTGACTTGTTAGGGGTGTATCCGATACTGTCTTTCAGAGACACTTTAGAGCAAGTGAATTGACCCTGCATCTGAGTTTGGAGAGATAGAATTGCAAGAATTCATAATTCTTTTGAATGTTAAAAATGCGTTACAGCGTGATGGTTGTCTGGCAACATGACTGGCAGCTGCACTTGTGCCTTCTTGTGGCTGTTGTCTCGGAGACCGTGTTCTTCACTCATACATTCCGGAGTCGCTAGCCTGACTTTTCTCTGCTTACTGGCAATTTACAGCAAAAGCCAAGACGTAGGCGTGGGGGAAACATAAATGAATCAATTTACACTGCCTCCATTTGGCGTGATGTTGGCGTGATGTGTGTTTAGCAAGGAGATTTTGCATGGGCATGCTTCACATTATAAACAGTATAAAAATATGGTATGGTGTTAATTGCTACATTAATGCAATGCTAATGGAATTCTACCTCAAGCAGTAGCCAAGTGACAGTTTTTGTTGCTTTTTTGAAAACATTTTCTGTCATAAACCTACCAGTGATTACAACATTACATTGTGCAATACTAGACATTCTGGGCATGCAATGGCCAGAGACTCCATTCTCTTTATAGGAGGTCAGAGTGGTATCAAAATGAGTTAGATTCAGCTTTATTAGAAGGTTAAAGAACTCCATTGTGAAGCAGTCACGGCAGCCAGCCCATGGTCATACTTTGCAGCCTCCTTAGCTGGAGTTCTGAGGGGTGTGTGCGTGTGCGCGTGCGTGCGTGTGCGCGTGCGTGTGCGCGTGCGTGCGTGCGTGTGCGTGTATGTGTGCGTATGCGTGTGGAGCTTTTGAAGTCTGCCCCTTATGCTCTCAGACTATTCTAAGATATAAAAGATTCCTGTATTCTCTAGAACACTGAGGGTTCCTGGATTCTCTATTTTCTAAAAGCAAAATATCGTTTTTTTATTTTTTTATTTGTAGGATACGTGCAAACACTTTTATTTTAGCCGGCTTGTCAATTCTTCTTTGCAGATCACACAAAAAAGTATTTTGTGTTAACATTTTGTTAAGTAGCCAGTTGAGAAAATGAAAATGAGTTCACTAAGAACCTGTGAAGTGGGGCAGATTCTCTCCAATACACAGCCCTAGTATGTATATATCGTAATCTGTAATTCTAATATAGGTGTTTGTGTCTGTGTTTCTCAGAAAAGCGGAGGTACATTAGCTCGAATATAAACAACGAATATAAAAGTGTGCGTATGCTTCTGTGTTTGAAGAATTTCTGTGGAATGCTGCTTCCTTGCTGCCGCAGGCTGGAATGGTTGGTGTGCTTATTTTGGAGATGGAGGAGGAAATGGAAGGATGAGAGAGAGAGAGAGAGAGAGAGAGACACGATACGAGTTGTGTATTCAGTTTCTACTAGGGAAATGGAAAAGTCTGGGCACAAGGACTAACACAAACTCGCCCTTGACTGGCTCGTTTACTGAGAGATCCTGCCTAAATACAATCAGGCCCGTCTGTAGCCAGACATGTTAGATACACACCTCTGCTAAGGCACACAGTGCAAAACAGATGGTTTAAGGAGAATGTGTGTACTGGTGGGTTTTCGTTTTGTGTAGGTGCATATGTGGAGTGTGTGTGTGTGTGTGTATTCATGCTGATTTCTCATCCCACATCCAGCCCGT
>NC_055975.1:23163101-23168101 GCF_018492685.1 Alosa sapidissima | reverse complement strand
GAGCCATCAAAGGCATTTGTGTGCTTTCTCACACACACACACACACACACACACACACACACACACACACACACACACTCATCCTCATTCACACATGTGCACCCTGAAACACAACTAATTTGGTGTAGGTATGTGTTTGTGTGCACGAATTGGGCTTTTTCTCTCAATGGAAAAAAAAACGTACACATTTGAAGGTGGATACTAAGCACAAACAAGTCCATACACACACACACACACACACACACACACACACACACACACACACCTCCCCCTCACTTTACTAGAAGAGAAAAGGGTGTGATGGTGAGAAAGTCAGTGTAGACTAAATGAGCGGAAGAGAGATGGATAGGGTGTGGGAGAATGGGAAATACAGAGAGAGAGAGAGAGAGAGAGATAGAGGAAGAGAGAGAGAGAGAGAGAGAGAGAGAGAGAGAGAGGGACACAGCCTCAAGGTGACCTGTGGCTCTGTGGTGTTCATTAGACTTGACTCTCACACTGCACTTTTTTACTGGCTCAGCATGGAGCGCTCTCATTCTCTCTTCCTTTCCATTCACTCTATCCTCCTCTCTCCCTCTATACAGCTCTCTATCCTCCTCTCTCCCTCTATACAATTCTCTATCCTCCTTTCTCTCTCTATACAACTCTCTATCCTCCTCTCCTCTCTCCATACAACTCTCTATCCTCCTCTCTCTCTCTTTCTCTATACAACCCTCTATCCTCCTCTTTCTCTTTATACAACTCTCTATCCTCCTCAATCTCTCTCTTCCTCTCTATGCAACTCTGTCCTCCTCTCTCTCTCTCTCTTTCTCTCTTCCTGTCCATATGCTGTACATGTATTTCAATTCAGTATGCTTTATTGATTCACCCATTCAAAAAGACACAGTGTTGCCAATGCACAGAGCATACAGCATAGAAATGAAGAAAACGTGGAAACATTAATTATATAACTGTGTGTATGTGCTTTGGATTTAATCACACAAACTGTCATACACACACTCCACACACTCTTCTCTCTCTTCCTTGCTATGTCTCCATCCATCTGCACTTTCTCTTCCCCTCTCTCTTCCTCTGTTCCTCTCTCTCTCTCTCTCTCTCTCTCTCTCTCTCTCTCTCTCTCTCTCTCTCTCTCTCTCTCCCCTCTCTCACACACAATTCTTGCCCACAGATCCTATTCTTCCCAAGAGTATTGCAGCTTGTGCGTCAACAGCTCTCCCCTTTGTGATGGGATGATGGTGATTGGAATTCAGTGGAAGGACCGTGTGTGTGTGTGTGTGTGTGTGTGTGTGTGTGTGTGTGTGTGTGTGTGTGTGTGTGTGTGTGTGTGTAAACGCAGCAGGTTCATCATTGATGCTCTGGGTGTTTGAGTACAACTCTACCCCCTGAGAGGTCAGATCCCCCTGTGCTCAGCTACACACACACACACACACACACACACACACACACACACACACACAGTAGAGGAATACATACTAGCATGCACACACACTATGTTCACAGAACTGAGGAATCACACACACTATAACAAAATATATTGTCAGTCACACACATTGCAGAAATATATGCACACATACACACACTCTGCAAAAATCTATATTCATGTGCATGAATACTCGCAAATATTACTCCGTGTAAAAAAATGGAATAAGAAATAACAGAGACACACACAAAAGCAGTGTGGGAATATGCTGCCACACCTACAGGATTAAAATCTGAAGCAGTATATACACAGATGCAGAATGCCTACTCACGCGTACAGTCCGCTCTGCTCTCCCGCAGAAGCATGTAGGCCTACAGACCACACGGGAAGGCTAGTTCACACACACACACACACACACACACACACACACACAGATATATATATGTGTGTGTGTGTGTGTGTGTGTGTGTGTGTGTGTACACATTCCTTACAGAACTGTGTGGAAGAGAAAAAGACTCGCTGTGGTCGATGCAGTGCCCCTAAGCACTCTAAGTGTGCTTACATGCACGGGTGTGTGTATGTGAGTGGGGTAAAACAGATGCTATTGATCCCAACAACTTTAACCTTTATCTCATTCATAGTGTCTCTCTCTGTGTGTGTGTTTACATGCTTGCTTGTGTGTGTGTGTGTATGTTTAGGTGTGCTTACTTGTGTGTGTGTGTGTGTGTGTGTGTGTGTGTGTGTGTGTTTACGTGTGCTTGCTTGTGTTTCTGTGTCCTGAAGAAAAGGAATAGCATTACCTTCATAGTGAGAAAGTTCAGGAAATCTAACGAAGTACTGCGCTTCACAAAAGCACATCTTACACACACACACTTACACATACAGTACTCACACACACTCCTACCTGGCTGTGTGTGTGTGTGTGTGTCAGTCAGTCAGACAAAGAAGGAATTTCTCACACTTTGCTAATCCCCTAATCAGTGGCCTGGTGGGGATGGGAATAATTACCTGCCTGCTTTGGCTCTGATTAGGGATTATATTCCTGGATCGCATATCTCTGAGAAACTGCCCCCTGTCAGTCCTGTGTGTGTGTGTGTCTCTGATTAGGGATTATATTCCTGGATCGCATATCTCTGAGAAACTGTTTAACCACCCACCACACCGCTGACCCTTCCCTGTGCTCACTGCCCCCTGTCATCCCTGTGTGTGTGTGTGTGTGTGTGTGTGTGTGCGCGCGTGTCATAGGATTGACAGAGGAGGTGTACTGCGAAAGTGTGTGTATGTTTAAACGTATAGGGTAGGGAAGCTTCGGATCTGTGAATGGGTGTCTGAGGCAAAGGAAAGAGTTCTGTGTGTGTGTGTGCGTGTCTCTGTGTGTGTGTGTGTGTGTGTGTGTGTCTCTCTCTCTGTATGTGTGTGTGTGTGTGTGTGTGTGTGTGTGTGATGTCTAATTATTTTCCTCTTCTCAACCTTGTCTTTCTTTTCCTCCTTCCTCTCCTCCCTCCAAACCTTTACTAAAACCAGCTTATCCAGGAGCACTTTTAAAAGGATCTCTGAGCCCTTTCTCACACACACACACACACACACACACACACACACACACACACACACACACATACAGCACACACACACACACACACACACACACATTCTCTCACTCATCCTCCCTTTGCGTCTGTCTTTGTCTCCCTCTACTCCTATTACACTCAATCGCTTTACATCCCATTTTTCATGTTTTTCAGTCTGTTTCTCTCACAACACACACACGCACACACACACATACGCACACAGAAAGATTAAATGAATTGGCTTTTGCCTCACTGAGCATCACACTTTGACAGGACGGTATTCTAATTGCATTTTGGTTTCTGAAGTGTTTCAGAACTGTGTGCGTGCGTGTGTGTGTGTGTTTGTTTGTGTGTTTAACGATGAGGCCCATTTCTTTCTCCCCTCACCCCCCCCCCCCCCTTCAGTAGTCTTATCTGGTATCCGGAAACTCATTTTGCTCTCAGACAGGTTGTCGAGTGACTGCGTGTGTGCATGTGCACAATAGCATTGTGAAGAGCAACAATTGACTACCACTCCAGTGACCGTTAGAGATTAAGCATGCATGCTTGCACACAGAACACTTGAAGAAAAGAAGGTTTTGAATTGGACCAGGCATAATTTCTGTTTTCTGTTGAGCGCCCAGTTGTAATAAAGTCGTGGTTCCAATACACACATTTACAGTATGTTTACGTACAAAACAGAATATTCCCTTACTGAAATCTGGCTTACTGGATGCTCCGTTTGTCCCAGTGGTGAGAAGTCTTCTCACCCTTATGGCTATAGCATACCGTTATGGCTAAAGGCTACCAGGCTACCTCCTTTACTGACCTGCTTTCTAAACCCAGGGCTTAAAGTGTTCAGGCACCGTGCCTGAATTCAGGCGTGAGCCGGTATGTTTAAGGCCACTTTGTAAGGACCCGCTTTGTAAGGACGCTTTGTAAAATGTGAATAAAAAAGAATGCTATGATTTACAAATCATATCAACACTATATTTAATTGAGAATAGTTCAAAAACAACATATCATTTCAAGGAGAGAAATTTGACTATTTTATGGAAAATGACCACCTTCTTTTCACATGAGTTTTTCTTTTTATGTTAGTCATTGTATATGTTCACATCTAACAACAAAATCAACATTTAGGCTATGTCCACACGAAAAAAACGACTATATCATTTCTTACCGCTTTCACACCTTTAATAACACCGGTAAAAAAAGAAATTTGCATCCACACGAAGAGGTGAAACAAACAAAAAACGCTGTAGTGCATATGCCAGGCCAGTCGATGGCGCTGTGACTGTGCAGAGGCTTCAGATTAACTTGCAAAGAAAGGACAAAAACATTTCAATAGCAGTCTTCTGAGATGAGTCAATTCAACTGTAAAACTAATAACTTTCCTTTTCAGGGTATGTGACTGCTATATATGTGGAAATGTTTTTGCATTAGGTCTGGTATAGAGCAAGTTACACTGGAAAAATTCACCAAATATTCACAGAGTTCTGTGTCCGGCCTACCTCCTTTAGGGGGGCCTGATGTGGCAGGTGGGCGATGGATCAAAGTGTCCCGGAAATTATTAACAGAAATTCATTGAAGGAAAACTGACTAAACCTATATGACCGCCACTTTGTTAGCGCGCCAGTCATAATAATACAAGTCAAAGACCACTGCAGCAACTTCTTTTCAATGCCTGCCAATCAAAGCACTTTTGCTGCCTCCCACATTCTCCATCCATCTCAGCATTCTGTCTTAGAATTAACAATCAGAATGTAGCATGAGGTCAAAATTGGTTCTTTTTTATGTTCTTGTAATTTGGCACTTAGACATTGTATAACGACAGTTATTAACGGTACTTGGTGGCCCTTACAAAAAGAAATCCATAACCAGCCCCCCATTCCCTTCACCCTCTTTACATTTACATTCTGTCCAGTGTACATGTACCTAATGTCCATTAGTGCAATTGTCACTGTTGAATTTTGACAATGTTCCACCACTTGGATTTTCAAAAAATATGTCTGTTGCAATTAGGTTTGGGTTGG
>NC_055975.1:23130601-23158101 GCF_018492685.1 Alosa sapidissima | reverse complement strand
CCACTTGCCCCTCTCTATGTTTTCTCTATTTTAAGTGTTTTCATGCGTGTGTGTGTGTGTGTGTGTCTGTGTGTGTGTACGTGTGTGTGTCTTTTATCGGTGGGCTGCATGATCATTACTGCCTATGATAGGTTTCACTGTTCAGTCTCCTGTAGCGACTGAAGATCATTCAGGGAGTGTGCAATCTCTCGTAGGCTAGGAACATGCAGAGATACAGATACACACACACACACACACACACACACACACACACACACACACACACACATACACACACACACACAGATTTGATTACAATATGGAAGCTGTAATGTAATACATTACTTAATGCTCAGCACACATTGTAATAGGAAAGAATGTGTGCGTGTGTGTGTGTGTGTGTGTGCGCGTTAATGGAGGAGCATGCGGGGGTTCTTCTTAAATTGCTTTGATACCTTTCATCTACTCCAGTTGAAATAATCAAAGACCCAACACTTCATTCACTCACTTTAGGCAAATGCATGTATGAGTTTGTAGAGAATTTAGCAGGTCTGGTGCATACAATTAGACCACACACACACACACACACTTATAGAGGAATATACTCCTGCCTTCCATTGCACCATGTCTCTTGTTTTCTTAATTGTAATTATTGAAGTAAATTGAACAGAACCTATGGTCTGTTGCCTGGGTCTGGACAAGTAAGATAACACGTACACACACACACAATGACGCATGAGCACAGACGTACACATACACAAAGACATACACATACACACATGCCCAGACACTCTCCCACTGTTCTTTAGTTTTAATTGAATTTTATAATTTTCTGTTGACTTCATTGTCCGAGTACCGTGTGTGTGTGTGTGTGTGTGTGTGTGTGTGTGTGTGTGTGTGTGTGTGTGTGTGTGTGTGCCCATTGTGTGCCCATTGTGTGTGTGTGTGTGTGTGTGTGTGTGTGCCCATTGTGTGTGTGTGTGTGTGTGTGTGTGTGTGTGTGTGTGTGTGTGTGTGTGTGTGTGTGCGCGCGTGCGTGCGTGCGTGCGTGCTTGGATGGCATGGGTGGGCGGTAAGATAAATGGCTCTCTGTTTTTCTGTGAATTCAGAGCAAAAGAATGAAGGAAAGGTAAGAGGAGAGAGAGAGAAGAAGAACAGAAAGAGAGATTGAGGGGGAGGAAGGGAAGAGTAGAGTAGAGTAGAGTGTGTGTGTGTGTGTGTGTTGAGTAGTGCCAGGATTAATGGCACAGTGTTGCTAGAAGCAGTTTCCCATCAGATGGGGAAAGTTCACTAAACTGTGTTGTGTGTGTCATAAACATGACAGATGAAGGCAGAACAAGTCACTAAATGAATTCTTTGTTTGAAATGAAAACAATTCTCATTGATTTGCAGTGAGCACACACACACACACACACACACACACACACACACACACAGGGGGATAGCGAGAGAGAGTCCAAAAGACTCTGCACACCTATGCTTTTAATGTAATTCTGTGTGAGTTTGTGAGGAATAAACCCAGGAGACCGTATACACAGTAGTATAAAGTGGGTCAGGGATGGAATGTAATTACTGTGTGTGTGTGTGTGTGTGTGAGAGGACCTCATGGTTGCCTTGCCCTGTAGTGGTTGTATGAAGCCCTGCCATGTCCTAAGTCCCAGAGGGTGCAATGTGGTCTTTTAAGTTAGTCCATTAACCTCACACTTTTAATCTACAGAAATAGGCTGCTCAAGCACATGTATGCTGGGCCTCTGAAGGCTACTGTACATGCTTGCTCTCTGTGTGTGTGTGTGTGTGTGTGTGTGCGTGCGTGCGTGCGTGCGTGCGTGCGTGCGTGCGTGCGTGCGTGCGTGCGTGTGTGTGTGCGTGTGTGTGTGAAGGCATGTCTCACTCTGTTCATTTCTCTCTGCAGAGCACCCCAAAGCCCATTGCCCTAGAGCCCTGCTACGGCAATAAGGCAGCTGTGCTGTCAATCTTCATCCGGTTACCCCGGGGATCAGGAGGAGTCCCACCCCCTGGCCAATCAGGTGAGAGAGTTGGGGACGAGTTCACCACTGCCCAGTGACCTTGAGACTAAAGCTTGATTTATGGTTCTGCATCGACGTGACACAGTGGCTACATCGTTGCCTTGACGTCGTTGTGAACATTTTTCAGTCCTGCGTCTCCTGTGTCCGTGTAGCTCACCACCGTAGTCAGAGTGCCAAACTCCATATACTGTCGTGTTGAAATATTCATTTTATTTGTTTGGCCTTTTCTTGCTTAGATTTTGTAAAAGTTACCAAGAATTGGACACGGGTATATTCCAATAACCTAGTTATTGTAACCAGAAAATACGTCAGAGGTTATTTGCGAGGGTGTCTGGCTGCCAGTTGTTGCTACTGTCCACAGTATGCTACTCCAGGACACCGACTATCAGCACACAAGACGAGTTGACCAATCACAGTCCTTGCAGTCTGTGTCACCTCGACTTAAAGTTTACATTTTTCAGAGATGCCGGTCGGGCGATGGCGTAGGGCTTGAAGGGGGTGTTCGGCGACACAGAGGGGTCTGCGGCGTTATGCCATAAAATCAAGCTTAAGAAAATAAATTCATACGGTTCAATTGTAAACTGCTGCTACTTTCATACACATGGGCCTTTAGTTAAGCCTGGGAAATCCAGACCCTGGTAATCTAGAAAGATTAAGAGTCTGGCCACGAATAATGAAAATGGCCCAACTCGAGGGGCGGCACCAAGCATGAATTTAAAAATCTCACTGCACGCAATTGGATAACACTATACGACCGACCAGTGTTTACTGACTGATTCGTTGCAGCGCTGTCGTCATCTGTTTAGCTTGCCTCTGGCCCGCCTACAGGTATATCAGATACACCGATGTGATTGGTTCCTCGCAATGCAAGGGGTAAAAGTAACATGCATTATTACTCATTGCCAGAGTGTCTCGCATAGACAATTCTCGCGAGAACTCTGGATTTCCAGGGTACCTTCAGTAAGGATAAAAAAAATAAAATACTCTATGGTTATAGTGTTATGATTTCATGATTTGTGTGACATGGTAATTGAAGCTCAAATGAGGGTTGTTGTGATGTTATTATCAGTCATGACTCATTGTTAGAAAAGTCTAAAAACTAAAGTGTAAATGAGAGCTGAAGCCTGTTGTCCCACTTGGACTACACTTGGAAAGTTTAATGGACCTGACACAGTTTTTGTCAGTCGCCTTCATCACGGAAAAACTCTAGAAAATGTGCGATAAATAACCAAGACCAGACCTCATGACAGTGATCTCCAGCGGCCATAGAAATCGAGAGCCTTTTTTTCCCAGCATTTTTTAAAGCCTTCTGACTCGCATGCTTTCTCAGAAATATGTTAATCAGTTCATAATGTGTGGCTTGTGCTCACCTTTAAGATGTTTAAATGAATAGAATGTGTGTGTAAGGGAGAGTAAGAGAGAGAGAGAATCTCTTTTTGCAACAAAAATTTGTATCTAATAGAATTTTTCCAATTTTTTCTTCCTCCTTCCATCTTTCCTTCATCTTCTTTTTTCTCCTCTGTTCTCATTTTCTGTTACTCACTCTGTTTTGCCCCCCCTCCCCCTCTCACATTTCTCTTTCTCTCTCTCTCTCTCTCTCTCTCTCTCTCTCTCTCTCTCTCTCTCTCTCTCTCTCTCTCAGGTTTTGCGGTGGGCAGTGCTCTGGTGGACATCTCTCAGCAGATGTGTCTGGGCTACAAGGAGAAGTCCGGAGGCATGCGGAGCCGCAAGCAACAGCCTCTGGCGCAGCCAGCCACCTGCATCTGACCTCCACCTCCCGCCAGCGACCCTTTGACCCCAAGCTGAACTCCAACCCCATGCCCCTCCCTTCCTCCCCCCAACCTTTCCCCAGGACTGAGCCATGTGACATGGGGAGGGGTTGATGCGTTGGCCAGGGGGCAAGACCCAGCAAGCAGCATGGGGGGGAAGTGGCTTCGTAGCTTGCTCTAAGCGTTATGGACACTTAGGCACAACAAATAGACAGAATGCCACACGGACAGAGGAATGGACGGACTGGTGGACAGACAGATGACCGAATGGATTTGTAGAAAGACTGGTAGTTTACGTAACCCCCCCCAGGAACTTTTTACACAGGATTATTTCTTCCCGAGTTCCGCCAACGTCATTCTTAATTTATTGATATTAATTGCTGTTTTCATTTTTTGTTTTTTTGCTATTGTTTTGTTTTTTTCCTTGTTATTTTTATTTTTTGCTTTTTTTGTTTTTATTGTCACAACAAATCAGCTGCTCAGGCCAGTGTCACTTGCAGTGTGTACGTTACTATAGTAACCCAGAGCCATCCAGAATGGCTAATGGCTGCCAACACTTAGCAGTTAGCAGTGTGCCACAGTAGCACGCGGGATGCTAACAGATAGTCAGTGCACACATCCCACTGTTTGACAGCTTAGCAGGCAACTGCAATGCTCCGTCTGGAGTCCCCTGCAGTGCCGACAGGCCCTATAAGGGAGTGTTGACACCCTGTGAACAGGCTGCATTGCTAGCGTATGTTAGCTTAGCGAGCGTAGTCTCAGTGGAGTCCAAGCTGAGGACTGGCGCCGTCGTGTTCTGATGCGTCTCAGCAGGGCAGCGCCAGCAAGACTAGTTGAAAGAGATGACTGTTCTGCTCAGGAGCTACTTGAATCGTGGGGTCACTCGTCCTTTCACATCTGATTCATTGTGTGTGTGTGTGTGTGTGTGCGCGCGCACGTTTGAATGTTTGCCTACTGTATGAATGTGTGTGAAAATCTGTGCATGTGGTGTGTCTTCAACAAGAATGCTTTGTCATTGTCAGTGTTTGTAAAGCCATCGGCGAATCTTTCTTGACGACTCTGAATAGTAATCTTGACTACTCTGAAAAGGAAAGAAAACACACACACATTCACACACAGACATCACCAACCCACACAAAATATCAGAGCTTAGGGTCTCTGACTTCTCCCACTTTTCGGACATTTTGCAAAGTTTGTGCCAGGAACATATTCCTGGTGTCATTCACTACATAAGATAGGATGTGTGTGTGTGGGTTTGTTTCTTGTGATGAGAGAGAGAGAGAGAGAGAGAGAGACAGAGAGAGATAATCACACTTATTCTCCCATTTCTGCCTTGATCTGTTGTATTTCCAGTCAGGCCCTGTTTTTCTTATCTGAGGTCAGTCCCATCCTTCAGCAGCATTCTGGCCGTGCTGGGAGACTCAACCACTGGGCAGGAGATGGAGGCTAGCAGACAGGGGGAGGGCTAGCAGCTGGCCAGGGGAAAATAAAGAGTGCACCCAGCCACATATTTGGGGAAAAGGTTTTTCTAAATGCCAGAAAGCCCTTTTGGGTCACCAAACCGAGACATACAGAACACACACACAAATACTCACACCCACACACACACTCACACACATTCACAAATACTCACACCCATATACACACACACACACACACACACACTGACACATTAACAAGTTCTCACCCATACACACACACACGCACACACACATTAACAAGTACTCACCCATACACACACACACGCACACACACATTAACAAGTACTCACCCATACACACGTACAGACACATAAATACTCACACCTATACACACTCACACACACGCACAGACAAGCATGCACTCATGAAAGATTACATATATGCATGCACAGTCTACACATGTTTTCTGCATTCCATAAATTGCTTATTTGTGTGTGTGTGTGTGTGTGTGTGTGTGTGTGTGTGTGGGGTTGTCATCTTCAGGTTTTCTTCAGTTCAGCTCACTGAAATGTGTGTGTGTGTGTGTGTGTGTGTGTGTGTGTGTGTTTGTATGTGTAATGGTGCATGTTGTGGCCAAAGGGGGTAGGGATTTGGAGTGCGGAAAGGTCACGTTGAGATGGACAAGCAGATCTGACATTCTGTGAAAAGGACCAAAGAGGGTCGCCGTGGAGGCTCGATAGCATCCAGCCAGCTGTGTCATCTCAAATCACTCGCTGGGTTGCTAAGTGTGTGTCTGTTCGTGTGCTTGTTACTATAAGTGTGCGTCGGTTTGTTAAGTGTGTGTTTATGCGTATGTACAAGTACGCATGAACATGTTAACCTAACTGTAGTATTCAGAACACACAGTTCTACTCATGAACAAATGGACACAAGAGGGACTTCATTTCCCATAGTTCATAGCAGGGGTGACCCATGATTCAAGTGGTTGCGAGCAGAGGGATGTGATGACCGCAGCAGGTAATGGGGGAGATTCGACTTCATGTAGTCGTCTTAAGCTGACTGCATAACGTGATTATTTCTGAGATTCTGATACATATTCAAACCACCCGGTTAAAAATTTATCAGAATCTCAGAAATAATCACGTTGTGCAGTCAGCTTAACACTGCTGCGGCCGGCTACATGAAGTCGAATCCCCCTAATGCCCAGGCCACCACCAGACAGGAAATTACGTCTTAGAGGCAGGAACACCTGAGTAACACAGGCAGCCACCTCTCTGTGGGGAGTGTTCTCGTGTTGCCATGGCAATGTTGACTCATAAAGGTCTGTGTGCGCGTGTATAATCACAGACACAGTCTGGGTGAGATCAAGGTGGAACCTGAGGGATTCGCGAAATACAGCCCTGGCACAATTTTCTGTGGTCAACTTCAGTGTCAGACCAGCATTTCACGAACAACTATGACGTACTCTTACACACACATACTGTCTCTCTCTCTCTCACTCACAGACACTCATATTTTCATGCATGCAGCAGAGAACTTCACCAGGGGAAAAAAAAAGCTCTTGTCCAATTTCAGGAAACTGCAATTACCCACAATGCTGTTCATGTTCACCCACAATGCTGTTCGTCTCCTGAAGCCTCAAAGCCGGATGTCCGCCAACCCTTTGTACAGCCTGTGTAGATACTGAATGAGTAGGATGTGAATATGTATAATTTAGCAGCCACGCCGCTGGTGTCTGTAAATACCGAGACTGTAATGTGAATGAGAGCGGAATCATGCACCAAGGTTGCAAAACAAGTTGTGCTCGTAGCAGCGTTTTTATATTTTTTCGAGTACAGCAACAAAACCGTTAGATGGATGAAATATTGTGACAAATTACTGCAAAGTTTTAAGAAAAAAAAGAAGATATGAACACAAAACTAACATGAGGATTATAGCTGACCTTGTAATTATGAATGTACATACAGAATGATATAGAGCATTTTTTGTCTATAATTAAATGTTAAAAATCTTAATGCTGTGTGTTTTTTTTAATCTGTGATTTCAATTAAATGTTTGACACACACACACACAGGCCAGCAGTCTTAGAAAAACAATGTGTGTGTGTCTGGTTATTAGAGCTGGTCTGAGAGGGAACAGAGGCGGGGCGGGGGGGGGGGGGGGGGGGGTGGGGGTGAAGTTCTCTTGGATCATTTAATTAACACGTCATTCCTCTGAAGCTCATTTCTTCCCTGTTCAGCAACAGGTGGCTTTTCAGCCCGACTCGTACAATGCTTTTTGCACTCTTTATTGGCGAGATCCAGCCTTTGTGCTTTTGTATTTTAATTTTTGTAATTTTAATTATATATTGTTACCTTTCTGTGCCATATATAATAATTAGTATATTATAGGCTGTATAATATAATATAATATATAGTTAGACAAGCCATACATGTAATCCATATTTATCAAATATATGCATCTATACCCAATATAACATATAATCCATTATAATCCTGGTCTAATCTGGGCTGTAATTGCAGCAGTGGACTGAGTGCTGTTGTTGTAGAGGGACAGGGGCCTGTTCAGGGCCCAGTTCACCTTGGCCTGTGTGTGATGGGTGTAATGGGTCCAGTCGAGGCGGTCAGGCGGAGGCTGTCACGTGCCGATTGGCGGCCCATCATGCTGCTCTGCCCCGCTGCGCTCTACTGTGCCATTGTCATTACCCGGCGACCGGAACGCCAGGCACCAGCTGCCGCCAGCACACCCGGAGCAAGAGAGACGTTGGCACCGGGTCCTCTGCACTCTCTCCCTCCCTCTCTCTTTTTCTCTCGTTCTCTCTTTCTCCCTCCACACTCCCACTTTCTGTGTCCCTGTGTTCTCTAGTCAAAGAGCCAATCCTAACCATTCCCTTTAGTGTCACACTTACATTCAGGTGTGTGTGTGTGTGTGTGAGAACCTGTGTTCTCTCCCTTATAGCCAGTGATCTGTGGAACTCTGGACTGCAGGCCTCCATTATAATGCCAACAACACACCAGTTGTGTGAAAGTAATAGTGTGGTGCATTGCTTTGGGCTCCGAGGGTCTCCAAGTGTTGATGCTGATGGAAAGCTGTCTGGGAGTTTCTGGGCCCTGGCTTATCCGACAGCTTTGTCAGCTTATGAGAGTCTGATTCACAGTTACAGAAGCCCTGCGTGGAATCCATTTTACACTAAAAGGCCCTCAGCGGAATCACTCCCTCAGCCCTCTGAAATGTTCTCTCCCAATGCAGTGTGTCTGGAGACTAAACACTTTCTTCTGAGTTTTGAGGAATCCATTTTGTTGATTTTTTTTGTTTTGTTTTTTGCACTAACCCACAGTCAATGCACCATCTAACTTGAAGTGTCAGATACAATGCAAGGAAGTTGGAGCAGACAGTACTCACTTACTCAATGAACATAAAACATACAACATACAGCATCTTTGCCCTTTGCTAGTTGGGCACGTTCGGGAGCCTGGTTTGGGAACCATATCCTGCACAATTAGGTCAAATTACTTCACTGATTAATTCATTCAAACGTGCCACATGAACTACCAGCCAATGCTGTCTTACACGGTTGTCAATACTGCTATCTAAAAAACACCCCTGTTTTCCCATTTGTGTATGTCCTGAGGGCATTTCATCATCTAATTCATTTGTTTTTTTCCCTTCTTGCATCATCTTGAGTGATATCTGGGAGTTCAAGGCGGACATAATGTTGCAAAGTGTATGATTCAACTCAAACAGTGGTGCGTTTAATGCGCTGTTCGCGCAAGCACTCTGGGAAGGCCATTGTTTGCTTTCTTTCTGAAATGTATTCCGAGCCTGATGAAATCTATTTTAATATACGTTTCATTCTCATTTAAACCTTTTCAATCGTATCTTTCGTTGGTAAATGACTTCAGGTGGATATGCTGTGCTCACTGCCTTTTTAATACCATCCTGAAAAAAACAGCTAGAAACCAGGTTAGGTTTTAGCTAGTCTTCTTTCAGCTCTTGCTGCTCTTTGGTGGTGTAGCTGTTTGGGCCACCAGGTGGACATGCTGGCGTAACAATCTGAGGACGCTGGTCATGCTGGTGTGACCAGCCTGCCATGTGGGATACAGCTGGTGTAAGATGGTCATGCTGGTGACCAGCCTGCCAAGCTTGACATTGTTGGTGTAACATGGTCATGCTGGTTTGCTAGAATGACCAACATAAGCTGGCATGGCCAGTTAAACCAGCAATGTAAGACCAGCAACACCAGCTAAAAATGAATTTGCTGGTCTAGCTGGTCAACCATCACAGGGTGGTCAAAGAAGCTGGTCAGACTTTTTTTTTCAGCAGGGTAGAGATCAACAGTCACTGCCTACTCCAGTTCTGGAAGTAAAAATCCCATTAATTTTCTCCATTGAGAATTCGATTATTAGCCGTTACTTGGTAACCATCCCAGGTAGACTTAACACGAGCTACAAGATGGTGAAGTGCATAGGGAAAAGGCTATAGGACAGAAAATCCAAACGCAGCCTATAGGTTACATTAGATCAAAATTGGGACGTCAGTGTAAATCCCAACGTGAACTAATGAGAGAATGAAAGTGAGATCACCAGCACAGCAGCCAGTTCTTCTCCAGCTCACATCCTCAACCCAGGGGAGGTGTGTGTCTGTGTGTGTCTGTGTGTGTGTGGCACGGAGGGGTGGGGGGTTGCGGCTGGTGTCTGAGTAATTAATTCAGTGAAATGGCTTGGTGCCTGGGTCAAATGGAGACCCTGTGCTCTCCTGGCCCTGGGTGGCATATAGTTTGACACCAGTTAATTAAAGGGACTGATTGATTTTAAAGGTGGACCCCTGCTCTAAGCCCTGGACCACAACGATATGAAAGCAGAAAGGAGGAAAAATCATTCAAATGAATATCACACACATTCAAATGAATATCACACACATTCGTTCTGAAGAAACAATATCCATTCTCCCTACAACTATTGCTTTTTATCCCGTTTTTCACTATAAGGAGCTTTAGATTCAGGCTTTACTTGTGTGTGTGTGTGTGTGTCTGTGTGTGTTAATGTATTCAGGACCCTGGTGATGACTTGATTGCTACCTTCAGCCAGGCAGCCTCAGAAACATGCCAAGCTTCACATGGGCTCTCCAGGGATTTGTTCAGCGCAATCAAATCAATCCTATTCACTTCGGCTGTATGTTAACACCCCCCCTGTGCTTTAATGCCAGCTTCTACCCCCCGCCAACTCACACAAGCAAATTCCACCCAGCGCTTCGCTTGCAGGTTCATCAGGATCCATTAGGCTCCTGATCAACTTTCTGATGAGTCGATGACTGAAGGCTTAGGCGGCCAGGTTAAAAAATAAATAAGTTAAAAAAAACAAATAAAAACTGAACACCTCAGTGATGCCTGTTAGGCAGCTATGTGCGCTCTGTTGTGTTGCCACCTGTGTGTGTGTGTGTGTGTGTGTGTGTGTGTGTGTGTGTGTGTGATGCATCGCATCCTGATGGGAATTGATTTGCTGCAGTTCATCTCTACTGCATAAGACACCGACACCACACACACACACACACACACACACACACACTGTGCAGAGGTTTAGGCTTTGCAGCTGGAAGGTGAACAGGTGTTGTTTGAACCTGTATTTTCGGTCCCTTTAATGTCCTTCTACTACCTTCTACCAATGTTATCCATGTCTATAAATGCCATTGCTAGAGTGGAGGTAATGGAAGAGCTAAGATAGCCATCATTTTCATTCTGCCTGCAGCTGGACAGGTAGGTGTTGTCATAGCGATGGTGAGACACTTGTGGAGTGTGTGTGTGTGTGTGTGTGTGTGTAGGGGGAGTTACATCAAATATTAACATTGTGCTTTGACCGCAGAGCAGCTCTCCTCCAGTCGTGATGAGAGGAAGGCCGTGAGGTTTGACACCCTAGACGGGTGACCCCCGGTCACCTTTGGGGTCACAACGAGGATTATTCTGACTAATGAGCTTGGCCGTCGAGGCGGTGCGTCTTTCATGTCCTGACATCCGTCCTCCCACACGTCCAGCGCCGGCGATTAGCTAAAGTAAACGTACTCAACCGCACCGCACAGTCCTGAGGCCCACACACTCACTAATTAGACACGCCATCACGATGGGCCCTGACCCCCCCGCCCCCCCCAGTCCTGTGTGTGGAGTGTTTGATAGGGAGGGGGGGGTTAACTCTGACACACACACACACACACACACACACATACTGTACACCTTGCCATTCACATTACAGCCGGTGTGCACACACACTAATGCATATTATGTTCTTCTGATTGCTGATTGGACTCGTTTGAATAGGAATGGAAAGAGACATGGTCAACAAGTGAAAGAAAATGTCTGGCATGAAGCATAGCTACTGACTACTTCTGCTTATCTGTTCATGCAGAACCCTGAAAATATTAGAGTGGCTCGATTGAAATTATGCAGCCTCAGACAAAGATTACTAGCCTGGTGAAAAGTGATTAGAGTCTGGTAACTCTCGATTGGGAAACGTTTGCAACACATTGCAAAGGGCACTAACTTTGAAATTATTGGTCCAGCCTTACCAATCTCATTGATAAGAGAATCCTAACGTTACTTACTTCCTACCGCACACTATTGACTTCACTCTGTTTTATTCAGAGCGAACAAGGCGTTTCGCATACAGCGTCCTCAGGTTCGCTCAGGTGTGGTCTGAGCTCTCAGGTGCTATTTAAGTTTGTTCCTACAATCTACCTGCACCTAACCAGGCTGTGCATGGACCCTGGGTTGATTTGGAAGACTCATTATTCAGTTGCATTTATTTCCCCAGAGCTTAATGCATAATGATATACCTCTTGTGCATCTCTTGTCCCTAAATGAAGCCAGAAAGCTCAAGGTGATGCATCTTACGACAGTTATACCAATTATATCAATTTTCGCTTACAGTAATTTCCCGTGTATTAGCCACATTGTGTCTAAACCGTAGGACAGTGTTAAGGTGGAAGGACAGAAGGTAAGGTAACGATGCGGTGTGTTCCTTAATTAGTTAAGTTGTTTGTTTTATTGGTTGATAAATAAAAAACTGTTGTGCCTTTGTTTTGAGACAGGTTTGAGTCAGATGTACTCATATCTGCCTTAATGCACAGATCTCATTGTAAGTGAGAAAGCATAGACAAAAAAATTGTGTGAAAAAGGTGTTTGTGGGAAATGAGATGTGTTTATTTTGCTTTTATCGCAATTAACACATCTCAGATGTAAGTCAGACATGCTCATAGACCGTAGCCTTTCTGCCATTACGCGCGCCTTGCACGGATATCATGAGAAAGGCATGTGTGACATGACATAGAGCTCGATGTGTTAGAGTCCAGCCCTGTTTTTGGTAGGCAGCTGCTCCCCTTTCTTTTCCGGTACTGCGTACCAGCTCTGAATCTTATGGTGGTACATAGTACCGGACCATACCGGCCTGCTTTCACCCCTGCTTTAATCATAAAGAAGAATGAAGAAAATAAATGAATTTCCTTTTATAGCCCGCCCTCGTGTACTAACCTCATAGTAAAAGACATTTAGCAAAATCAGTGTACTAACCTCAGTTAATATAGTCAGAAAATTAGCCTAGGGTAGGCTAATTTGTCTGTATATACAGTAACTGTATATAATATCTTTGACTATGTGTTGTTTGAACTGCGGATTTGATATATGTTCTGGCTTAGGAGTCTTCCTACAGTAGTCTCTGCCTGAGAGGTATTTTAATGGTTTACCTTCCTGCACCTTACTCTGGCTTGTTTTGGCCTCGTTCACATTCAGCCTCAGGTAGACAGTTTGAGGTTGACTCCGGGCAGAGCAGGAGGAGGTAGACTGTTCTTTTTCACTCGTGACCCTGATGCAGAATTGAAACCTTGAGACTGAATGTCTCCACTTTATGAAAATGAATTCCGGCTGTATCGGCTGTCTTTCTGATTTTCACCCTTCACTTTCATCATCTCTCCATTGCGACTGTTTAGAAAGGCCAGATAGCATAGAATATTGATTGAAAAACAACAATAGAACTTAAATGCACATTATGTTGATGGAATCCATATATTGACAGGTGGAAGGAAGGGTTAACTTCTCTCACAGTTAATATTTTATACCATATTCAGACAAGTAAGGCCACATGTCCCTTCAAAAGCTGTCTGGCTTTAAATTATGTAAATGTTGTCCATCGACCAAAACTACAATTTGATACACAATATTGATGTTCTTCAGACAGTTGCAATATGCAGTTGCTTTCATATACTGGGTGAGTAGTACTATTTAATATCTGGTGTGGATGTCACTATCCATATCACACTTTCAAAATAGATATTTCAAAATAGTGCTTTTTTTGTACCTGTTAACAGTGCCAAGAAAGCAAGAAATGTCAGGTGCCACATCATCACATGCAACAATGAATCAGTAAAGAACTCCAAAAAAAGCAGCTTTCTTCAGTTATATAAGGAGATGTGAGATGTGGAGAAGTTTTGCACAGTGGATTGCAGTGGCTAGCCTTGACCGTGTGGTGCAGCTTATCCTGCAGATGAAATCTCTTTAGCCTCCCCTGGCTGGCGACACCACTTTTGGCCTGAGTGGCTCTTAGTGCTGCTGGTCTCAGTGTGTGGCCTGGATGGAGCTCCTCAGCCGGCCGGTGCTTAGCAAGACACACACTCACAGTCCTCAGCTGCCACCAGAGATGCCCCTAAACCTAGGAAATGCCATCGCAATGTGTAATGGTAGCCAGCTGGTACCTGATTTTTCAGTCCCGCACCCGCCCGCTCCCGCATTAATGTGTCATTTTTAGTCCCGCTCCCGCCCGCATCTGTAACATGATGTCCCGCTCCCGCCCGCTAAAGCCCGCATGCAGGAGGGATAGCCTATTCAGCTTTTCTTTCTGTCTCACAAAAGGAGCACACACACCTGAGAAAGACTCCAGATGTCAGTTTCTTGGTTCTGAATGTAGGCTAACAACTGAAGTAGGCTAGGCCTAGTCTGGTGCCCTCTTCCTTTGTCATGCTTTCGATTTCGAGTTTTGACAATGAGCAGCAGGAACAAATTGAACCCACGTAAACGACAATATAGGCTATAGGCCTGCTATCCGTCAGTTATGCTTAAACCCCATTTTTTAATGCTGCCTAACAGATCTCCAGATCTCCCTCCCGATGCCTTAAGAGGTGTGCTAGTAAGAAACGCTAGCACCTGTGGAGTTTAGCTCCTTACGAGGCGTGCTAGTAAGAAACGCTAGCACCTTTAGGTCCTTAAGAGGCATGCTAGTAAGAAATGCTATGAAAGGTATTAGTAACACAACAACTGATTTTTAGCGAGGTGCTAGCCACTGGCAATAAGTTTAAATGGTAAGAAAGTGCCGCACACTCAGGCTCCATATGACAGGTCTTTACTTAACTACAATAAACAACCCCATATATCTCAATCCCAATTAGTGCACCTGGCTACAAGGCTTCCCCATTAGAAATGCTAACACCTATGGGCTCCCTTGCTAGCGTGCTCGCCTTCCAATACTGAGGTGCTGTTAATCGCAGGTTCGGGATTGAGGGTTGTGGTCAAAACAACACAGGTTACATATGTCAAACATATATGTGGGGTGAGAAAGGATGACGGATGCTTATATGTTTGTACTGGGTGTGTGTTTGTGCTCTGAACAAACAAAAAACAGACATGTTTTTGACCATTTTGTTATTATCATCTGGCAGCTTTATTTTTCAGGAAATAACAGATACCAAAATCCACACACTGATCCCCCTCCTGCTACTGTGCCACATGAATCTGATAGGACAGAAGTCTATGGAGAGGGAGGGGCTTGTTATATGAGAGCCCCTCCCCACTTTGTGCTTCCTCATGGGAAATTGAGTCTTTCTGAGATTCAGGTAGGAAATAGGGTATCTGCTCAGCAGTCCAATCACCAACCGAGGAGACTTGGAGGAATCCACTGCATCACACCTGTCTGACCACCCCAGGGATCCAGGGGTCAGCAGGGTCGCTACCATGGTGATGGTGCTGAGTGTCAGATGGTGATCAGAAAGATGAAAGTGGCCATGGCTGTGCTTCTGTCTCTTAAAAGTCTGTCTGTGCTTTTCTGTCCAGGTTCACCACAAGACGATCGAACGAAAGAACAAAAAAAAAAATAGGAAAGAGAAGAAGAGGAGTAGAACTAAGCAGTCGCCCTCCTCGCCTGGGCATCGATGTGAAGTCTTGGACGCATGTTTTTTGTTTTCTTTTCGCCTCTTTCCTCTTTCCCTTTTCCTGTCATCCCCTCCAGGACTGTATGCTGTCACTTACCCCGGCGTCTGGCGCATTCCAGCGACGTGGTGGAATGCGGATGAGTCCTTTTTCAATTTTTCTCAGTAAACACGCTATAGCTGCGAGGCTTCTCCACCGCTGCCCTCCGTGTTTGTGTACAGGTAATTCTCCCAGACAGACGCTCTTGCCTCCTATCCATGTTTGTGCAATTACAGACCCGCCGTGCTGAGCTGATCTGAATGCAAACACTTTCCTTCCCCAACACCTCCAGCCAAACGCGTAGCGCTACACACCTCCAGACACGCATAGCGCTACACACACACACACACACACATACACACACACGAGTGAGCGCAGGGTTTCAGATTCAGCTTTACAATCAGTCGCTGTCTCAGCTGTACACCTTCTTATAAAACGGCCCGTTCAAAGGCATTGCACAAACCCTGAGTGGTCAAAACACATGAGTTTGAAGCAAAACAGTTGCAGTGTGTTAGTGTGCGTTTCATCTTATCCTTTTGATGATGTTTTATCCTAGGTTCATAGCAGATGCCGCCATTTAGACAGAGAGGGGATATGAGGGATATTATGAAAATAGATAGCCTTCATCTCCATCCTCATCCTCACCTGTGCAAGAGACACCTTGCAAAGGCATCCACCATCCATCTCACACACGTCACAACATTTGTGTAGGGCAACATAAACACATAGATGCAAGCGTGTGTGTGTGTGTGTGTGTGTGTGTGTGTGTGTGTGTGTGTGTGTGTGTGTGTGTGTGTGTGTGTGTGTGTGTGTGTGTGCGTGCGTGCGTGTGCATGTGTGTGTTGGACACAACATTATTGTCTTGTCCTATTATGGTGAATACACTGGTGTCCGAGCCAATATATAATATCTCATCACATGAAAAATAAAACATCTAAAATGAATAGAACGACATTAGAAAAAGTTCATTCTGTACAAGAGCGAAAGACCCATATCTGTCTATTTCTTTAGTGTGAGCTGCCTTTGAGTCCATCTCACACACACACACATATACTTACACACAAATATATACACCAATGCTGACGGTAATGTATAACTGTGTGATCCCACTGGATGGCTTTGTATACATACATGTCTATGTGTCGGGTGTGTGTGTGTGGGTGTCTGTATGTGAGTGTGTATGTGTGTGTGTGTGTGTGCTCCAATGATAGTTTGATTCAATGATAGAGGGTGAAAGTTCAGGTTTGAAGAAATCTCTGTTTGGGGCATTAGTCCATATTTCAGTTCCTCAGATCATCACCATTTCTCTCTCTCTCTCTCTCTTGTAGTCCTCTATATCTGTCTCTCTCTCTCTCTTGTAGTCCTCTATATCTCTCTCTCTCTCTTGTAGTCTCTATATCTGTCTTTCGTTACGTTCTTCACTCGGAGGGGTTGATGAAAAGGCAAAAGTTCACAAACAAAGAAGGTGACAGAGAAAACACACACACACACACACACACACACACACACACACACACACACACACACACACACGCGCGCACACACCCACACACACACGCACGCACGCACGCACACACACACACACACACACACACACACACACACACACACACACACACACACACTGCAGTTGTCCCATGCTCTTCCCAAGTCCACTGCTTCGTACTGTGCTCCTATCCCATGATGCCTCAGTGCAGCCACAGCAGTAGCAGAAGGAGGGGGAGGGGCCAGGTGCTGAGGGGGCCATGGGCGGAGTCAGCGCCGTTGTCCGGGAGACCTGGCGATGGAGGTGAAGAGTCGTCTCCCCACAACCTGTTCCTCTCGTTCAACTGAGAGAGAGAAGGAGAGGGAAGGAGAGAGTCATGGATTGATGGAGGGAGGGACAGAGATAGGAAAAGAAGGGAGATGGAATAAGAGAGAGAGGGTCAGAAAGGAATGAGGGAGAGAGGGAGGGATGAAGAGAGAGAGGGGGGGTAAGGGATAGAAAAAGGGATAGGCAGAGGGAGAGAGGGAGGGATGAAGGGAGAGAGGGAAGAGAGAAAGAGATGGAGAGTCACTAGGGAGACACAAATAAACGTAGAGGTGGAATTGAAGAGAGAGAGAGAGTGCGATAGGGAGAAAACGAGTGCTAGAAAATTCTATTTAAAAGGAGCCACACAGGCTCTTCCTTTTTAACCAATTTCTCCTTTCGCTCCCAACACACGACTCGGCCATCTCCCTCCTCGTCTCTCTCTATCACTGCAGTCATACATCACTCAGGCAGGCACACACACACACACACACACACACACACACACACACACACACACACACATACACACACTCACACACACACACACACACACACACACACACACACACACACACACACACACACACACACACACACACACACTCACAGCTGTCTCTTACACACACACACAGACACACACTTACATTCTCAGCCTTCTCTTAAACACACACCCACACACATACAGACACTCTTTTCACTTTCTCTCTCTCTTTTCCACTCACATGAACTCTCTTACCTGCATTCTCTTTCTACCTCTCCCACTATTTCTCTTCACTACACACACACACACAGAAACACGTGCAGACACACACACTCCATTTCATAATACACTCACATATCCTCTCTCACTCTCTCTCCCTCTCAAAAACACTCTCTCTCTCACTCTCTCTCCCTCTCAAAAACACACACTCTCTCTCTCTCTCTCTCTCTCTCTCTCTCCCTCCCTCTCAAAAACACTCTCTCTCTCTCTCTCTCTCTCTCTCTCTCTCTCTCTCTCTCTCTCTCTCACGCACAGCCCTGGTTCTGGCCTGAATAAGCCCAGGGTAATTCACACATCAGGAGTCTGCTCAGCTCCCCATGGGAGCCCTGGCGCTACAGAACCTGTTAATTATTCCCCATTGTTAAAACACTGCGCTCACACCACTCTCTTTTCATTTTCTCTCACTCAATCCACCCCTCTCTCTCTCTCTCTCCATCCCTCTCTCTCTCCATCCCTCTCTCTCTCTCCTTTTTCTCCCAGAGTTCTCCTCTACTCGCTTGTCTGGGTCTCGCAAATTCAAAGAGCCTTCATGCATGTTGGGGAACAGAACAAAATATGGCCATAACTATTGCGGGATTTATGTGGAACAAAACATGCCACAACAAATCAGGAAATCAATACAGAGGCACTCTCTATTTCTTCCATCTATTCTTTCATCTTTCCTCTCTCTCTCTCTCTCTCCCCCCATGATTGCTCACCTGTGTGGGAATCTGAGCGCTCAGGATGTTCTGCTCTGTTTCCATGGCGATGGCAGTTGTGGTGCTGGCTGTTGTCTGTCGACGGTTGTGACTGTTGGTTGCCGAGGTGGTTGCCAGGACGGTCGCGCCTGGTTGGTTGGGCTCATGTTTCTGGTCGGTCCCATTCCCAAATGCCAAGATAGCCCGCTCTGATTGGACGAGAGACGCAAGCAAAGCCGTGTTAGTTTAACCGTTACTGTTCATTTAGATCCTGTTTTTATGGGTTGATTATATAACAAGGTCTACATCAATTGCTCTGTGTCACTTTCAGGACATCAACCAACCAATGTCTCACCATGTTCACTTCCCTTTATAGATTGCCCGCGTCTGTTGAACGGCACTATGCAGATTATTCTACCTACCTCATGTGTTAACGCAAGTTAGATTGACAGTGTTTTATATAAACATGTCAGACTGCTGTCACTGTTCCTCCACACGCTTTGGTCAGCCTGACTTGAACTCTGTGACATCCAGGCGTATGCTGACGTCCACAATTGTGGGGGAAGTGGAGTTCCATTTTTGGAGCTCCTGTATATGAAGAGGTACATGCATTGGCATTGACTCTGAAACTATGTGAAATGACTGAGGGTCTGACTGTAAGCAGTTATATGTCTGTGAATATGAAACACACACAATAGCGCTTTCATATTCTACCTTATGGCTGGATCTTATACATATTCAATTTGAGGTGTACTGTTGTGCTTTGGTTTTGTTCTGTTTCTGCCATGTGAAACCTTGTGTGTTCTATTCTAAAGGTTTTACCCACAGGAGATGAATCCTTCCGCTCCCCAGTCTCTCTCTTGTCTCCTGTTCTTATGCTGTGACAGTGTGACAATGATGCTGCATTAGCATGAGAAGGAATAATAACACTTTGATCCCATTTAAAAGAACAGTTCACACCAATCGCCATGATAAATAACCATCTATATGACCTTAAAAGCATGTGTGTGTGTGTGTGTGTGTGTGTGTGTGTGTGAGAGAGAAAAGAGAGAGAGAAAATGATGCCCATATCCTCTCATACCTCATGCGCGCTTTCTGGTTTGCATATATATTTGAAGGTGTGTTAGAGTGTGTGCACCCACATGCCATCCGGCTGCTTTGCATATACATAAGTGTGTGTGTGTGACTAGCAGATATCAGAGGAAATGTGTGTATGGGGTCACCTGGCAACTTGGGTGAATATGTAAGTAGGTGTGTGGTGTGTGGCTACATGGCAGGCTACTAGTTTGCATAAAATTTGTGTGTGTGTGTGTGTGGGGCATGCGGCGGCACTGTGAGGGAGGGGGGGTGGGGGCTAGGACAATTCCAACACTGACAGCTCCACGAACTTCGCATCCGGTGTGCAGGTTGTCGCAAATTATTCAGACATAAAAAACACTACTTTCCTGAGCCATCCATGTTGCTGTGAAATGGATAAGTCGCGCTATCTTCAGTTTGATACCACATACACATGAATGTGCATATTTACACAGTGTGTGTGGGCTAAGGTGGAGCAACGCATCACCTCTGAGAAGCCATCGGCCTGGGTTCCATTCCAGAAACAGATGTTGTAACACATACAGCTTCCAGTGGCTCTGATCTGCTGCTGCCTTGCTGCTGTAGCTCCAAGTTGTTAGTTACCCTTTGAACACACTTTTACCCGTATCAGTTTATTAACCTAAAACACTTTAATTCGTGTTTGAAGTTTTTGGTGTTCACAGGTGTTTAGTTCAGTTCCGTATTTTGTGTTCACAGGTGTTCACGTTTTTGTGTTCACAGGTGTTCACGTTTTTGTGTTCACAAGTTCAGTTCCATATGGGACTCATGGAGCCAGAGGCTCGGAATTCATGATGAGCATAAAGCAAAAGATGAAGATAAGGACAGCTAAAGGTAAAGGTGATGATAAAGGATAATGTTTAGGCCACTGGTCATTAAAAAAAGAATCGCGAAGAATAATAGCCTGAATCTTGATGTGAAGAATTAATGAAGAATGACTGTCGAACTATAGGCTGGACTGCACTTTTTACACTATTATTGCCTACCAAAAACATGCCCTAAAAGAAACGTTACCTGAAATATAATTTAGAATTTAGAAATATCAATAGAATTTTTTCTGTATTTTAAATTCCAACTCTTTCATTAGCAGTCTGAATAAAGGGGGATATACAAGGCAGAGACCTAAAACTATTCAGCGGTACACAATTTCACAATCGTTTGTGATTTATATGCAGGTTTTTTGTGTGCACATTTTCTCTGAATCACACATACAGTCCTTCAGAAATGATCTTTGATCAAATGTAGGATGGTTTCTGATTTGAATAAGTGAGGCCCCAGGTGCTCTGGTTTTAAGATGTAAGCTGGAACTGATGCAACCGGGCTATGAACAGGATGTGAGATGCTTTACTTGGAATAATAGAATACTGGACAAGTGTTACTGGAATGTGCAAAGAGCCTATACTACCATACAGAGACCTCCTGTGGCCAACTCAGATCACAATACAGTGTTCTTAATTCCTTCTTATGAAACATAAGAACGTATATTTTAACATATATCCTTTTATAGTACAGCCTTTTTAAAGGACAAATACCATAACCATAAAACAATTGACAATGTGTAATTTCTGAAAGGTTGTTTTCTCAGTTGTGACTGGAATGTCTTCCACAGTCAGGATATAGACTGACAGAAGCAATACTAGGGTACAGTATATGCATTTTAGCGAAAAACATAACATCAAAAAAGGAAGTTGTCATCAATCCAAATAACAAAGCTTTACAAAACACACTTTTTTCCCAAAGTGTGTTTTGTAAAGCTTTGTTATTTGGATAGAAAATAGGATTTGGGTAAAAAGTGTGTGTATGTTACAGTAAATCCCACTGACTTTACTTGACTTTAGGAAATGGAGATGGGCTGGAGAGAATACAGATGGTACACTTACGTATTTTTAATTTGCAACAGGCATCTAGTTGGGAGACGCGTGAATGCTAATAAACCAGAATGCATTCATTTTCATTTGTCTAACGTGTGCCTCCAGACCTGATTACTTCAGCATGAAAGTCACTCCAATTAAAGGAGAAACAGTGTGAAGACGTGAACGAGGATGAATCACGTTCGCTCATTTGCCCCGTTCCCCGCTCCGCTCTCGACCCGACGGGCCACGATGACTCCGCGGCTGGGGAGCGCCAACGTCGGCGCCAGGCAGAAATCGATAGAACGACGTTCCAGTGAATTAAGTGTGCAGAGGACGTATGAATCACAGCGAGAGGAAGCAAATTGTCTTGGGAATGTGTGTGTAATAGTTGCAGCAGAAGACAGAATGAGGTGATCGATGGTCTGATGGGAATTTTCGTGGTGTAGATTTGCTATTTAGTGGCACGTTGTAATGCTTAGAAAAATTATCAACAAAGCACCCCCCCCCCCCAAAACACACATACACACACACAACAGCATACCCCATTGGGATGCTGGTATTTATTTGTTGTGTGAGTTGAAATGGTCCTGAAATAGAAACAGCCCTTCCTCGAACACATGGGATACTTAATGTTTCAAATCTTCTTTTTAATATGACTATTTCTCTCCCCGGCAGTAATGAGCTCGGGCTTTCATCTATTGAAAATATTCTCTCTCGTCTCTGAAGTTCAGTCCTCCGCAAACTCATCAAGTGGTAAACCTCAATCACACCATCACCATATGGCACACGCGGCAGAAGAGGGGGGAAATCACACGCCCGTTGCCTGGTCACCGTTGGCTAATTAAGACGCGCAATGGAGGACGTTAGCGTCAGCTCTGAAGTGGAACAAAGGATCGCCAATTACAGATGGACAGCTGCTGGTCATATGCGATGAGAATAGAGGCCTATAGAAGAGGAAGTGCCGTCTGTCATTTTTTATGCAGGAGGCAAACAGCGAGGATCAGTTCATTGCCCATGGGTGTAAACTGCAGGTACACTTCAGGGCACTGTGTGTGTGTGTGTGTGTGTGTGACAGAGAGAGAGCCTGCCTGTATGTATGTCTGTATATCAGCCAATATGTGGCTTATCCATTGAATTTAATTCATATGTGTATATGTGTGTCCATCTGTCTATCTGTCTACTCGTCCACTTAGGCGTGTGTGTGTGTGTGTGTGTGTGTGTGTGTGTGTTTGTTTGTGTAAGAGACAGAGAGAAAGTGAGTGTGTGTGTGTCATCATATTGATGCTAATTGAAGTCGCTCGCTCATGGCAACACCAAATTATTGTGGGGAAACAAATCAATAGCCGTTGCATGCTGCCACTTCCCCATAGCGCGGCAAATGTCACATCTCGCCCTGAGAGCGGCTAACGACTAGCGGCCACAGCCAGACAGAGATGAAGAGAGAGAAAGAGAGAGAGAGAGAGAGAGAGAGAGAGAGACAGAGGAGGTCAGAGAGGACAAAGAGATGGAGGGATGAAAGTGCCTGATGGAAGAGAAAGTAGGGAGAGAACAGAAACCAGGTGGGAGAGAGAGAAATGGAGAGAGAGAAATGGAGAGAGAGAGAGTAGAGCAGGGAGGAGAGAGAGATGGATGAAAGAAAATGATAGCAGAGAAGGATGGCATGAAACAGAGAGAGAGAGAGAGCAATTAGAACCAGAAAGAGAGGGGAGCAGACAAGAATGAAACTAGTATGACAGAAAAAAGGAAGTGATAGTGTGACAGTGATGGAGGCGGACACAAAATGCAGGGATAGAGGGATAGAGAGAGATGAGGAGAGAAGAGCAGCTAGGGAGAATAAAAGAGAGCAGGTGAGGGGAATGAATAAGGACAGATAGAAAACTAAAAAGACCTGAGAGAGAAGGGGAGGGGGAGAGAGAGGGAGAAAGAGAGAAAGATGGATAGAAGGATGGGGTGAAGAGAGCTGATAATGAGAGAACAGACATTGTTAGCAGAGCAGAACGCTTGGTGGATCGACAGCCAGCTTTCACTCATCCCTCTCTCTTTCTCTCTCTCCCTTTCTCTTTCTCTCTCTGGCTGTGTTTATGTCTCTCTCTCATGCATACAAATGAACTAATGATGAGGGTGTTGGAGGTGGATAAGCCATTTTCTCTCTCACTCTCTCTCTCTCGCTCTCTGTGAGTGTGTGTGTGTGTGTGTGTGTATGTTACGTTTTGGACTCAGCAGTATGTGCACATGTGTGAGAACTAATTCACTGGAGCTGGTACTGGGGCCCATATGCAGAACAGATGCAGCTCCACCTCCACCTCCACCTCCTCTTCTGTCCTCTCGCCTCACCTCCTCTCCCCTCCTCTTCTGTCCTCTCTCCTCACCTCCTGTCCTCTTCTCCTCTCTCCTCCTCATTCACTCTTTACTCTATCCTGCAGGTACATCAGATCTTGATGTATGTGCACTCCTACAGCATTGGTTCATGACATTGTGTGAATACATTGTAATAAATATGTAATTACATATTAACTACATGCTAACTAACAGCAAAAGATGTACAGAAACAATTCTTCCATGATTCTTACCATGTTTAGGGAGCTTTGGAAATCTATTAGATTATGTTAAATTATTTGTGAGGTGATAGTTATTTAAGCAGAATATTAGTATTAAATAGTGTGTGAGTGTTTAGTTTGTGCGTGTATGTTTGCAGGGGTTGAACTGCACAGGGACAGGTTGACAGGTTTTAGCCTGCAGTCTGCTGGAAAAATGGCAGTTGTGTGTGTCTATGTGTATGTGTGAGTGTGTTTGTATGTGTGTCTGTGTGTCTATGTCCGTGTGTGAGAGAGAGAGTGTGTTTTACTGTGTCTGTGTTGAGGCCATGCTCGGCGGGGACCCTTTGAATGTGTCAGCTGTGTTTTGTTTGACACTTGAGCGCTTTGCCCCTGAAACCCTTTACTTCAGCTTTTCCCCCACCCTCTCTCTCTCTCTCTCTCTCTCTCTCCCTTTCTCTCTCTCGTCTGCTGCTGTTTTTCCTCTCTTACCTGACACTTTTCCTCTATCACTCTCATCCTGTCTTTCTCTCTCTCCCTCTCCTATTCCCTCGTTCTATTTCTCTATCCACTCCATTAGGTTTACTGCAGGAAACCAAATTACACTCAATTACTGCCACATCAGAGGCCAGAAAGAGCACTGTATCAGCAAACTAACCCCATCCCTGCACCTCTGAGCACACCAGCAGGGAGAGAGGGATAGAGAGGAGTGGAGAGAGGGAGAGAGAGAGAGAGAGAGAGAGAGAGAGAGGGAGAGACGTATGGTGCTTGTGGAGTGGAAAGTGGAAGAGGGGAGACAGTAGAGGTTTGAAGAGAGATATAAAGAAAGAGGGGAGAAGAGAGAGTAGAGAAAGAGAGAGAGAGAAGGGGAGAAGAGAGAGAGAGAGTAGAGAAAGAGAGAGAGAGAAGGGGAGAAGAGAGAGAGAGTAGAGAAAGAGAGAGAGAGAAGGGGAGAAGAGAGAGAGAGAGTAGAGAAAGAGAGAGAAGGGGAGAAGAGAGAGAGAGTAGAGAAATTGTGAGAGAAGGGGAGAAGAGAGAGAGAGTAGAGAAATAGTGAGAGAAGGGGAGAACAGAGAGAGAGTAGAGAAAGAGAGAGAGAGAAGGGGAGAAGAGAGAGAGAGTAGAGAAAGAGAGAGTAGAGAAAGAGAGAGAAGGGGAGAAGAGAGAGAGAGTAGAGAAATAGTGAGAGAAGGGGAGAAGAGAGAGAGAGTAGAGAAAGAGAGAGAGAGTAGAGAAAGAGAGAGAGAAGGGGAGAAGAGAGAGAGAGTAGAGAAATAGTGAGAGAAGGGGAGAAGAGAGAGAGTAGAGAAAGAGAGAGAGAAGGGGAGAAGAGAGAGAGAGTAGAGAAAGAGAGAGAGAGTAGAGAGACAGAGAGAAGGGGAGAAGAGAGAGAGAGAAAGAGTGAGAGAAGGGGAGAAGAGAGAGAGAGTAGAGAAATAGTGAGAGAAGGGGAGAAGAGAGAGAGAGAGAGAGTAGAGAAAGAGAGAGAGAAGGGGAGAAGAGAGAGAGAGTAGAGAAAGAGAGAAGTGGAGAAGAGAGAGAGAGTAGAGAAAGAGAGAAGGGGAGATATAGGAGAGGTGATAACATGGACAGACGGAAGAGAGAGCAAGACAGAAGAAAGGAAGTAATGAACAGATAAGGCGAGAGACATCCCTACCCCATTACCTTCAAGCAGGACCCCTGCTGTCTCAAAAAAGCCTCACCAAATACAATAATGACATAGCACGGCTACCTGGGGGGAAAAAAAAATCAACTTCCGGAATTTTCCTTCTGTCTGTCTGGAGAAGTGTCTGTCTAAAGCCATGGGATGGCGACAGGCTACAACACCACACAATCGCACCATCACACCGCCATCAGGTCTGCCACATTTCACTGTTGCGAGGAGCGGAAGCAGTTAGAGCAGTTAAGGTAGTTAAAGCAGCAGCCTGACGCTGACTGCAGCCTGCTGTCTGACAGGAGCTTCACACACAGCTGTACGTGTGTGTGTGTGTGTGTGTGTGTGTCTGTGTGTGTGTGTGCGTGTGTGTGTTTGTCTGTGTGTGCGTGGGTATGTGTGTGTGTGTGGGTATGTGTGTGTGTGTGGGGGTATGTGTGCGCGCGCGTGTGTGTGGGTATGTGTGTGCGCATGTCTGTGTGTGTGCGAATGTCTCTCTCTCTCACTCTGTGTGTGTGTGTGTGTGTGTGTGTGTGTGTTTATGGTGTGTGTGTGTATGGTGTGTCTGGTGTCTGCTGTGACTGGTCCTCCTCCGTCTGTGTGACAGTGCGCCATGTGCACAGAGAACATAGAGAAGGAGCCTTTAATCCTGAGCAGAGGGGGTTAATACACAACCACGCGGTTAATACACACACTCACACGCCACTCATGATTCACTGTTTAGGACATGTCTGGCAAGACAGGAAAAGACAAATCGCAACTAAACATTCCCTTTCTTGCTAAATGTCAGTCTATCACATCTGTGCTGTAACTATGATGCATTGTTTTTCAGCAGCTCCGGTTTGAAGTTTTGATCACTAATGCTTTGTGCCTCTACTGCTGCCTCGACATTTCTAGCATCGCATTTTTCTGTCAGTGCAGCTGAAGTGCTAATGTGATCTCCCCCCTTGCAGATGGGGCTTACCCAAGTTTACATCATTTGGCCTTTGTGTAACTTGCTGTGCTGTGCTGAAATGGTTCTTTCTAAATCTTAATACATGTAACAACAGGGCTGGAAGCAAATGACTGACAACCAAAACTCTTTACTCTCTCTCCACCCTTGGAGTTTGTATACTCAGTGTGTATGAGAGAGAAACAGAGCGCTGGTGTGTGTGTATGTATTTGTGAGCAAATACAGTATTTGTGTGTGTGTGTGTGTGTGTGTGTGTGTGTGTGTGTGTGTGCAGTGTGTGTGTGTGTGTGTGTGTGTGTGTGTGTGTGCAGTGTGTGTGTGTGTGTGTGTGTGTGTGTGTGTGTGTGTGTGTGTGTGTGTGTGTGTGTGTGTGTGTGGGTGTGTTAGCCCAGGGTGTGGTTCATATAGAGAGAGAGCTCTTGCTGCCCGTGTGTGCCGCATCATGCTAGTTCCTCAGGCTAACGTGAAAAGAGCCGCCATGTGGATCTCAGCTGGGCCCTCAGCAGCGTCCTCCCAGACATCCTTCACCTCACCGCACGACACGCACTGGCCGAATTTTAGCCAGCCACCATCTATCAGCAGGACAGCCGGCCGCTTGACAGACACAGTAGGAGAGGGAGAGAGAGAGAGAGAGAGAGAGAGAGAGAGAGAGACAGAGAGAGAGACACAGACAGAGAGAGAGAGAGAGACAGAGAGAGAAAGAGAGACATAGAGAGAGGGAAGGGCTTAAGCCTGTCAGGCTCGTTTTACTGTACTGTAAATGCTGGT
>NC_055975.1:23120601-23125601 GCF_018492685.1 Alosa sapidissima | reverse complement strand
TTTGTGTGCTAGTGAGTAGGTGAACATTAGTGAGTGTGTGTTGTGCTCCAATGGGTGCACACAAATCAATCTGACAGTTCTGATGAAGATCTCCTGAATAGATGAATTTCTGCTGATGCAGAAATTAAGTGCTCTGAAGGTGAGAAGTGTTGGCAATCTGACAGCCGTGACCCAAGGATGCTGTCTTTATGTGCTATTGTTAAGCAATATGACATCTGTGGGAATGGGGTTGGTAAAAGATTTTTCCATGGGTGTAATTCAGCCATTAGGCACGACCTTACCATAGAAGCCAAATCCCACTTCCAGGTCAGGGGTCAGAAAATGTTGTCCAGCACAAGAGTGATAACTTCTGGCACTTTTGCATTCATCAGCTGATCACTGAATGTCTGGCAAAGCTGTCCATCTTTATCCTGGACATATCCATATAATTGAACTCAACAGTCTCAGTCTCGAGAGACCTTAGTTTCCGGAAGTAAGTTTCCCATTCATTTCTCCAATCAATGTCTGGAAAAATCTGTATATAAAGAGTTTTAGACCATGCCTTAGGCTAACCAGCTACGACGTGAGTCATAAACATACAACATATCATTTCGAGCAAAAAAACTAACAGAAAAATGAAAAAAAAAAAGGCCAAGGTACCAGACTGTGTACATATTTAAAATTCCGAGTGAAGGAACTACTATCACATGAGCCCTTTCAAACGTACACATTTTGAACATTTGCAGCCTAATGATAGTTTGACATGCTTCTATTTTAATCTCACACAACAAGATGACTAACTTCCATTTCCGTTGAGTAAATTCAACTGTCGAGATGAGAAAATAGTTCTTATCATACCAATCAAAGGCTCTGTTTTACCAGCTTTTACAGGTTAGGGTGTTGGGTAGTGTAATACTTTTTCCGACCCAGTTCGGTGTTGCACTAGGGAATCAGCATGTTACGGCAAAGAAGGATTTATGTGTGTTTATTGTTATTATTGGGCAAATAAGATATTCAGTGTTGGAGTGTAGGGGGCAGAATATAATAGAAGATGTTACTGTAGATTTCCACCGGAAATAAATGAGCGCACAGAAAGAGCCTTTTGTGCACCTCTTGCTAGCTAGCTGCTCTTGCTATGTACCACTCAGCTATGGCACATGTGATGAACCACTATTTTCTTCTCATCACAACCACAGCTGTGTGTGTGTGTGTGTGTGTGTGTGTGTGTGTGTGTGTGTGTGTGTGTGTGTGTGTGTATGTGTGAGAGATCTGACTTTGGCTAGATGTATGTAAGCGTGTGCTGTATGGTGAACATATGTGCAATGATGAGTGTAATGTCTTTGTGTTTTTCTATTCTGTATTTATGTATGTATGCTACTGGACACCTTAATTTCCCTCGGGATAAATAAATGATACTCTACTCTACTCTACTCTCTACTCTACCTGGTCTATTAATCATTAATAATGTTAAAGAAAAGAGTAAAGAATAAACTTTGTCTACACAATCATTGGTTCACCAATGGTTGTATTTCTAAGAGAACGTTTTGTGTGTAGCTGAGAATTAGCAACTGTATTGACATGAAATGGCTGAGTTTTCAGTAGGTGTACAGTACATACATCCAATTGGCATTCCTGAGGTCCTCCTGAATGAGGCCATTTCTGAATGAGTGCCATGGGTGTGTGTGTGTGTGTGTTGATGTACGTGCCAAGATGAACTGTTGTAAAGGAGTGTTTACTGTGACTACAGCTCAACGTATTAAGAACAGCTCTGAAGGAAAGCCTATAACACGCTAAAGGAGAGAATGTCGGCCATAAGCTGACTGACGAGTCAGGATGACTGACAGCTGTCACTCACTCAGGCAGGCGTTGTTGTGGAAGAAGCTGAGGAAGTCGTGGCACTGCTCGCGGTGGTTGCCACTGGCCGAGCAGGAGCACCAGGGCCCGACGTTAGACGTGGTGTTGTCCAGATAGTTAGGAGTGATGGTACTCCCTGTGGGAGGAAAGAGAAGGGGGGAGAGTGGGAGAAGAAAAGAGATGGAGAAATGAAGAGAAAGAAGGGAAGACAAGAGATGGGGAAATGAAGAGAAAGAAGGGAAGAAAAGAGAGATGGGGAAATGGGGATGAAGGGAGAGAGGATGAAGGGAGAGAAGGATAGAGATAGATGATTAAAAGATGATTAAAGAGACAAAAATACTTGAAGACAGTAACTCTCGATGGAGAGGTAACAGACCAGAGCAGACACTGACATGCGTGCACACACACACACACACACACACACACACTGACGTACGCGCACCCGCACCCACACACACACACACACTGACATGCGTGCACACACACACACACACACACACACACACACACACACACACACTGACGTACGTGCACAGACAGACACACACACACACACACACACACACACTGATGTGCGTGCGCACACACACACACACACACACACACACACACACACACACACACACACACACACACACGCACACACGCACACACACACTCTGACGCACGCACACACACACTGATGCGCACACACACACTGACGTGCGTACACACACACACACACGCACACACACGCACACACTGAATCCTTTGTTTGTGTACTGCAGTGTGGTACTTTCTTACTTGTATAGACTGCAGAGCAACTCAGCTTTTTCAAGCTGTGATGCTGGAAAGGCTTTTTTCCGCATTGAGGGATAATCACTTGAACTTGGGAGAGGGCCGAAAGCCTGTGATGTTAAAAGGGCCACACTATCAGTGGGCCGGGAACAGAGGGCCAGTCAGCCTGCCTGCGCTTTATCACTCAACCCCCCACCCCCCGTCACCCCAACCCCCACCACCCTCCGCCAGCCCGCCTTTACTTTTTTTCTCTCTCTCTCTCTCTCTCCCTCTTTCTCTATATCTGTCTCTACCCTCTGTTACTCCCTCCCTCTCTCTTTCTCTTTCTCTCTCCCTCTCTCTGTATCTCTCTTTCTCTCTCTCAATCTGTCTCTACCCTCTGTTCCTCCATCCCTCCCTCTCCCTCTCTCTCTCTCTCTCTCTCTGTATCTCTCTCTCTCTCTCTCCCTCTCTCTCTCTCTGTATCTCTCTCTACCTTGTGTTTCTCCCTCTCTCTGCACTGTTGCCTACTGTGCCCTTCGATGATGGATCCTTTGTCCGTCTGAGGGGGAAAATGACAGGAGTTGTTTCTTTTGTGTGGCTGAAAGGCTCTCGCTTGGAGCGTGCTCTGAAAAACTGCCGGAGCGCGGGAGAGGCGTTGGTAGGGAGAAGGATTGGGCAGGGGTGGGTGGTGTGTGTGTCGGGGGGGGCAAGGGTGGGGGCGGAGGTGGGTGTGGGTGGTGTGTGTGTGTGTCGGGGGGGGCGAGGGTGGGGGCAGAGGTGGGGGTGGGTGGTGTGTGTGTCGGGGGCGGGGGGTGCAGGCGGAGGTGGGGGTGGGTGGTGTGTGTGTGTTGGGGGGGGGCGAGGGTGGGGGCAGAGGTGGGTGTGGGTGGTGTGTGTGTCGGGGGGTGGAGGCGGAGGTGGGGGTGGGTGGTGTGTGTGTCGGGGGCGGGGGGTGGAGGCGGAGGTGGGTGTGGGCGGTGTGTGTGTCGGGGGCGGGGGGTGGACGGGCAGCAGAGCAGCAGAGGTGCTTGCGAGGCAGGGGTGGGCAGGAGTGGGCAGGAGCTGAGAGGACTCGTTTAAACACATTGATTTCCTTTTGTCCCCAAACACAACAGAACAACATCCGCGGCTCCCGGTGGATCGGCCCCCAAACTATCTGTATTGGCGGAAGAACGAGGACATACAACACAATGTGCCCTTCTTGTTTCTTTCACTGGCTTCCTCGTGCTCCTGTCAGCTGTTCTCTCTCTCTCTTTCTCTTTCTTTCTCTCTTTTTCAACCGACCTCTGATTTATTACCCTTTTGTTGTTTCCTGTTTTCCTGTAGTCTTTTCACCTTTTCACACTTTCTTTATTTTTTCTACAACACATAGACTATTTTCTACCGTCTTTTCTCAATATGTGGATCTACTTTTCCTGGTCTGGTTTCAGGCTCCTTAGTGTGCTGTTCTTCTCCTGGACATTGTCATAGTGATTGCTGTAACCTTGGCGATGATTGTCAGGAGAGCGCCTTTGAGGTCACATGTCACATGTAGGAGAGCACATGTGAGCCATGTGACAGCCCGTCACCTGGGAGCAGTTGACCACTTTCACCTGAGCAGGCAGCGCACATACTGTACCTCTCACCACTTAAATGTATTCCACATGGACAGTGCACATGCTCAGCTATGCATCTGTCCCAAGCAAACAAACAAATAGTGTACAGTAAATGCACTCTCACACATTAACATACACATACATACACACACACACACATACACACACAAACCCATTCACACAGAGAGAGAGAGAGAGAAAGAGAGAGAGAGTTTGCTATACAGTAGAATACTTGCAATAGGGAATGTGGAAATGCTCTTGTCCCTTAAAGGGGCACCAGGCAAGCCTGATGCTTTTTCTCTACGAAACACCCCCTCGCTCTGTCTGAAGCTCTTTTCCTTTTCTTTGCGTCTTCCGTCAAGGGTTTTCGCTGCTTCTTCGCCGGCTCTGCCATTATAGCCTACACACGTTTGCAACAATCTCTAGCGTTTCGTTAGCCTCCCTCTGTGCTGTAAACTGATCCTGCTTTGGTCGGCGGGTAGGATACACCGAACTTGCAAGTGGGATATTCTTCCTATAGTCAGTAGGGGCAGGCGAGAGAGCCTTCATTCGCCCCGTAATGACTCATTTAACCATATACCGACTTACGAAGATGATTAATTAACACAAAAACGTTGCCTGGTGTCCCTTAAGAAATGGCTTTGAGTATCCCTCTGCAGTGCACACATAGATTATTTTCCTTTCAGCTTCAGAGCGCTTTGTTACACGAGGTCAAAAAATTAAACCTCCTTGACATATTATGATTTGTTTTTGTTTAATCTGGATCCGTTAAAGTATATAAAAAAGTCATGGCAACTGGTCATTGCCAATTCT
>NC_055975.1:23100601-23105601 GCF_018492685.1 Alosa sapidissima | reverse complement strand
ACACACTGCCGCAGCGTGCGCAGACGCGGGCTGCACGTCTCGTCGCTCGAGCACGTGTCCCCCGCATGCAGGCAGTCCCACCGGCCCGAACACAGCCCGCTCGGAACACCTGTGGACAGGTAATGGAGAGAGAGTCACGGGTGCAGCAGAGGGATCACCATCAGCATCTCAAACCTGCCGGGTAAAGTAAACACAGACATGCCTGTCACATGACTTCTGCCCTAACTGGAGGAGGGTAAAGGGTAAGAAGACAGGGGTCCCCCCCCGCCCCATATGCTGCTGATATGCTGCCCAGACTGCCTCTACTAGGGCAGATTACTCTGCTGTGTGCGCCCTGCATAACAGCTAAACTGGACTGAACTGGAGTGGAGTGGAGAGGAGGGTGAAGATGGGCCAGGGATGAAGCTGACTCACTCAGAACAGCTTTGGTTCTCCTTCTCCTCCTCCTCTTCACCCTGCTGTCATCTTCCATCATGGCCACTTTCCATCTCATAAATACACACACACACACACGCACACACACACGTCTCTGGTCCCAGACGCCTGGAATTAGACCAAGCCCTGTGCAGAACTCTCCAGGTGTAGGAAAGGTAGAGGTAGGGCATCATTAGGGCCTGTGCCCTCAATCTCATATTCAGAGTGCTCTGTCAAGTGTTTATTGTTGCTTGGTGATGAAGTTTTAATTGGTTATCGAGAGAGAAGTGACTTTGACGAGGCCCAGTGCTGTTTTAAAAGTTTAACTGATTTCAGCTTTCAGCGCTCTGAGTGCTGCGGAAAACGACCGTCAGTGGCGAGGGCTTTTTTCCGCCGAGGGCGCTGAGCGCTGTGAACGCTGAACTTCATAGAAAATAGCTGCCGTCCGCGCGAAAAAACGTGATGGGTGGACACAGGCCCTTAACGTTAACTTCACGCTGGATATACAGTATGCCTCAAACTGGACCACAGTCTGCCAGTGAAACCTGAGGACAGATAGAAACTGGACAGGTGAAGTTTTTACTCCTTTGTTTATTTACACCTTGTGATAAAATGAGCTGTTTTTCACAGATGGCTTACCACATTGTATCTCAGGAGACTTATAATGAGCTGGCAAAAAAGAAGGTGGACTTAACTGCCCGGGAAGAAGGATCTCCTTTTTTTAATCTCCTTATCCCAGTGTCCTGCAGGGATAAGTGAGTCTAGACGGGATCACTCCAATGTTCTGACATTAAAGGTACGGGGGGCAAAAAGGTTGACTCACAAGACAAAGTCTTGGCCATTTTTTTTTTTGGAAAAAGGAGTGGATCTGTCATCTGACTCGTGTCATTAAGTCTTTTTTTGCTTGTCCCTAGTCCCACAGGTGGGGTCGGAGTGGTGGCAGTGTGGATTTGCAGTGTCTGGACCCCTGAACTTGCCACTCTGCCACTCTCCTAAGACATCCACTCAGTCTGTCAAAGAACATTCCACATAAAAGAACCTACTACTGACTACACCCGAGCCAACTCCCAACAGATGGCAAGATGGCAACCATCCATTTTTAAGTTGTTATGACAGCCTCCTTATCAGTGTGTGTGTGTGTGTGTCGAAGACAACATACCCTTAACTTGCCTCTTTGAATCTAGCTTCTGTATCAACATCAGTGTGAGAGCCATGCAGTCTGCAGTATGCAACACACTGCTGAGTCTCTGCAGCTGCTCTCCCAGGCGTCCGTTCTGATAAAGTCCGCACGGTGAAAAGCAAACACTCAAATTGCTCCCGCTGTCTTTGCTCTGTCTCTCAACTTTTTCTCTTCTTCCTGCTGTCTTTGTTCTATCTCTTTTATTTTCTTTTTCTCTTCCTACTGCTGTCTTTGTTCTATCTCTTTTATTTTCTTTTTCTCTTCCTACTGCTGTCTTTGCTCTGTCTCTTTTCTTTTTCTCTTCCTCTTTTTATTGAGGATCAAATCACCTGCTTAAAAATAGGACCACTCGAGAAAAAAGGGTTGTTTTGGCCCTCGAAGTTTGAGTGTGTGGGTGGTGTGTGTGTGTGTGTGTGTGTGTGTGTGTGTGTGTGTGTGTGGGTGGTGTGTGTGGGTGGTGTGTGTGTGTGTGTGTGTGTGTGTGTGTGTGTGTGTGGGTGGTGTGTGTGGGTGGTGTGTGTGGGTGGTGTGTGTGTGTGTGTGTGTGTGTGGGTGTGTGGGTGTGTGTGTGTGAGGGCCAGATGTACGTACATTTGCGAACGTAGCGTTATCAGCGTCATGGACACACCGCAGATTGCAAACGCTGTCAGACCCAAGTTTCCGTCGTATTTATCGTTTTTATCAATCGTTCAATCCTTAGTGTAAACTGCGCCTTTCTCTGCCTTTCTCCACCCATAAACGCAATTTACGAACGTCCACAACTGAATGGCAGTGCCTACATACAAGCGCAGTTGAATGGAGTTAACTGATGACAACATTAAAAAGAATCAAACGTTTAGCGATCATGAAATAAGATCAGTAGTTCTACTCAAACTACTTGTGCACGTAGGCTATGGAAGATTGGTCAAATCTAGCAAGTAGGAAAGTTTAAGTGAATGACGTGAAAGTGAAAGTAAGACATTCAAAAGGCCAAAGAAAGTTAAGGTTGCTTTTGGTAGTACAAATACTTTCACCACAAAAACTGCTGCTCTGAATAGCGATTCTGTTGTCTTTGAAAGGTTCTCTTATTGACGCATTGAACTGCAATTTGGATTAACACCTGCTTTTGCAAGGCGGAAGTATTTAGGTGCAGAATAGACGTGCACTTTCAGGAGCAGTCTTTGTACATACCGCGGAATACATAACTAGGCGCTCTTTACTCTTCCCCTCCCATCTCTTTACACTCCCACTTTCCCCTGGATCCTCCCATGAATGCATATGCATGACATGACAAACGCAATCTGCCACTTTCAGCTCCCGCGACAGGCAGTTTGCGCTTTTACACCATTGCGGCCTGTTTGTACATACCTCGCAATGATTTTACACGCACATTGCGAAACAAATACGCCTGAGGTGGGCGCAAAAGTGTTAGTACATCTGGCCCTCAGTGTGAGTGTGAGTGTGTGTGTGTGTGTGTGAATTTGTGTGTGTGTGTGTGTGCGATGAACACGATAAGTGGTTTATGAATAATCGCTTGGTCTGTGCCAGCCTGAAGACAAGGCGATAACAAGAAAGTGAAGTGTGCAAAAGTGGCTTTTATGATATTAGGGCCTATACAAGCTAGTAACCCCTCAGTTAGAATTACATGTCAGATAGTGAAGGGGTGCCCTTCTAATATGAATGTCTTCATATAAACATCCTCTGTAAAAACACTTTATTAACACAGCACGCACGCGTGCACACACAAACACACACACACACACACACACACACACACACACACACACACACACAAAACATACCAAGACACTGTAGATGACCTGGAGGACCATCTACAGTAAGAAACGAGACCTTGAGCCTAATCAACAAGGACTCCATCACTTCACCAATACCCCTTCTGTCTGTGCCCCGAGGGGATTGCAAATCTCCAAGAGCACATGATTGATTGACAGGTGTCATGTCATATGTATGAGCATTGCCATGGTTACCTATTCCTAAGAAAGGAATATGTGAATGTAAAATGTACCATGTACACATTCCGGTCCAAATGTATTCTTTCTTTAAATGCATAGTCAGCTATTCACTTTATCCTTGACGGACAGCCTCTTTTTGTTGGGTTAAAGAACTCAAACTCCCATCTCTTCTTTACATTACATTTGGATGACACATTTTTAACCAAAGCGATTAACAATATGGTAAACAGTTTAAGCTTTAAAGAAATTCTCTCAACAATTCTAGGACAATTTAAAAAAGGTAGAGTACAGTAAGAATAAGTGCATCAGTGAGTGCTGTTTTTAAATAGTCGAGTGTCAGTTCTAGTCAGGTGGTAAGTGCCAGCAAGACTAGTTGTAAGTAGTGCTATGAGAGATGTTCTCTAAAGAGCTGGGTCTTCAGGAGTTTTTTTGAAGATGGAGAGGGATGTCCCTGCTCTAGTAGGAACTGGCAGTGTGTTCCACCAACTAGGAACAACAGATGAGAAAGCAAATTGCATTTGCTGCCGCTAGGGTGCGTCTAGATTTCTAGGCTACTTCTACTGTGTCATATTTCTCATTCGAAATAGCAGAGCAATGCGAGTGACAGAAAGAAAAAATAGAGACGGGGGTGTTTGAGTTCTGCTCAGAACATTGTGTTACATCCTGCTGCACAGCACTGCATCGTGTCACAATGTACAATTAAGACATTCCAACTGAAGACAGTGTAATTAAATTAAATTTTATCGGTAACGCTTGCTCCCATCGCGTGTAGTTAGGATAAGGTGTTAACCCTCAAGACTACCCTGTGTGACAATTCTCCCATCGGTGACGAATTCCGAATCACCAAAAAGCCACGAACCAATTGCAACCGCTTATCTTGTACGGGGCGGGCTTTGTTCAGTGACAGACAGTGGAGGGCGGTTTGCACTGCCAATGACTTCACTACTGGTGCCAGTTTTAAACAATAGGGATGTGTTTTTTTTAATGGAGTAAACAGCATGTAAAGCCTCTATTTACAAGAAAGATGTATTTGCTGTACTTCGGAAAGTATTCTGTACGACTTTAATATACCAAGTTAAGTTTGATTTTACCACTGGTAACACCTCTTGGAAATCGGAGGTGGGTTTCCAGACCTATTCTCTATTGAGAAAGGTATCTGGTGGCTGGTGTCAGCCAGGCCATCTCAAGCCCCTCCCCCACCATCTCTTTGCTGTAGCCACGTAGCTTCTAAGGAAGGTGATTTCTTTTTTCCATTTGTGAGATGGGAAAGCTTCTCAGATAATGCTAGATGTGGGCTCTATCATTACAGACTCTTAGAGTTAGCTTTTTCATGTTCCTTTTTTTCTCCTTGTGAATCTACCTACTGGAGTAGTTTTTTTTAAAGCCATTATCTCCTTCCCATCATAGAAACCCAAATGGTTCTCGATCACACAAACACACACACACACACACAC
>NC_055975.1:23090601-23093101 GCF_018492685.1 Alosa sapidissima | reverse complement strand
ACCACACACACACACACACACACACACACACACACTTACACTGACACACACAAATGCACAAATTTAATAACATCAAAGCTGTGTATGAGATCACTACCAGTCATGTCATCAAAAGAGCTACTTCCTTATCATCAGAGAGATGAAACCATATGATTCATACACACACCCGACACACACTCACACACAGGCACACTCACACACGCACACACACACATGCACACAGATCTCTGGGCAAGGAGCGAACCTGGATATTGATGATGTCACAGCCTCTTAGATCATACATTACACAACTTATCATTCTCTCTCTTAAACTCCCTATGAGAGCGATGGAGATCTCAGAGGGGCATGTCAGTGACCGAGAGTAGGGTACACACACACACACACACACACAACCAACCATGCCAACCAGTACAACTATGTTGAATACAATACAGTACAGCTGACAGCTGATTTCAACTTACACACACACACACAAACACACACACTTTATGTTGGGAAGATTCGCACTAGGATAAAGCAACACCTCCATGATCCTAGCCTGCATTAGAAGAAGATACAGGCCATGCCTCTTCGCCTATTCATTCACTGTTTCCGCTTTGAGCTCCACCTGAATGAACAGTGCCTCACATCCCCATTACACATTGACATGCACGTTACAGCGTGGGGCTCATATATCATTAAGCTGTTAACGATCACATAACACTAATTAGGGAGGGCCCAGCTGAGAGACCTTGAGGAGTGGGGGTGATGACCTATGGAACATATTCATTCTAATCATTCTAATGGGCTCTACACATTTATAATAGAGCCACACTGGGGGAAATAGGACCATTTCTTTATGTGCTTCTTTTACTTCTCTGTGTGTGTGTGTGTGTGTGTGTGTGTGTTTGTGTGTGTGTGTGTGTGTGTGTGTGTGTGTGTGTGTGTGTGTGTGTGTGTGTGTGTGTGTGTGTGTGTTGTATGGAGATACATTAACGGCGAGCAAAGTTGAGTATATTATAAAGGAAGCTCCATGCATTACATAATGCAAATGATTCTTCCATGAGTAGTTATACATACAGATGCGGTCATGCACACAGACACACAGACACAGACACACACACAGACACACACACACACACACACACACACACACACACACACACACACACACACACACACACACACACACACACACACACACAGTACCTCCTTACTGAGAGGAGACTTTTGCTAACATGGGAAATCTGTCATAAGCGATCATCTTATAAAGCTGCTTTTGGGGCCCTGTGATCCTTAAAATAAATGTCCAATGCCATTTGACGCTTGCATATAATAAAGCACTATGTGTGTGTGTGTGTGTGTGTGTGTGTGTGTGTGTGTGTGTGTGTGTGTGTGTGTGTGTGTGTGTGTGTTTGTTTGTCCACTTTCTGACAGTGATGTCCATGACCAGAGGGGAACAGCCAGAGGGAGGCAATTAAACTATAGAAGGGTATTGTGTGTGTGTGTGTGTGTGTGTGTGTGTGTGTGTGTGTGTGTGTGTGTGTGTGTGTGTGTGTGTACTGAAGTAAGAGTGATTCTGTAACACTAGGTGTGTGTATGTATGTGTGAGTGTGTGTGTGTAAAAAAAAGTGTGTGAGAGAGTGAGAGAATTTGGCCAGGCTGCAGGCGATCTAGATCCCCATGACATCTGTGAGATCAAAACAATGGCAATAACTATTTGTGCTTGTGCACGGAAACGTTGTACTTGTAGAAATATTTTGTGCATGTGCAAAAAAAAATTGTCTTCGAGGATATGATTTGCACATGTGTAGAACTGTTTTGTAGCTGTGGAATTCATTTGTCTGTGTGCAAACATGTGTGACAAAAAGTGCAACATCCATCATTCGTGTGCAACACTGGATGTACAAAGCTACAAAACTTTTTTACAGACACGAATTTTGGCAATGTTTTGTCGGCATTTCTGAAGAGCCAAACAGCGATTTTGGCAAGGTCTTGAAAGCGTTTCTGAAGAGACAATCAGCACATTGCATCGCCTACTGTCTAGTCAATCAGGGGACTCATACATTTTGGGGACTCTGCGGGATCTTGTCAGCCAGGGTTGGTGGCGCGCACCATAGAGCGCACAGGCAGACACAGAGCTAGCGAATCTAGGTCTTAAATCTAACAATTTATGCCTTTTACAAGAAGCTTTATGATGGAAAAGTGGTGTTTAATTTCCATAATTTTTGTTTAGTGAAGGCATAAAACCGTCAGTTTGTAAGCAAAATTAAGAATTATTATTGCAATTTCACTATGTGCAAGAAAATTATTAAAAAATATTGCAATTTCACTATGTGCAAGAAGTGCCGTAGCACAGTGGTTAGAGGAGTGAGATTTGACCTAAGGATCTCTGGTTCAAATCCAGCATCAATCATTCTGCCAATGTTAGTTTTGGACTGGATGTTTACATGCCAACACAAAAGGTTGTAAAAACAAGAAGCACTTTCAAGACCGCGCCAAAATCGCTGATTGGCTCTTC
>NC_055975.1:23070601-23085601 GCF_018492685.1 Alosa sapidissima | reverse complement strand
TGTGCTATACATATAAAATGACTTGACTTGACTTGTTGGCTGCATTTAAAGAATTTCGTTAACGCTTTAGAATAACATGTGCTTATTAGGTATTAACAGTGCATAATAAGCAGTTAACAATTCATTACTAACAGTTAGTTAACTGTTGTTATCCTTTAATAACATTAACTAACTGTTAACATGCAGCTTGTAAGTGTTAATAAGCAGCCTTTTAAGTTACTTACAAGCATATTTGTTAACAGTTGTAAGTGTTAACAAGCAGCTTGTTAATGCTTGTAATGAATTGTTAACTGCTTATTATGCACTGTTAATACCTAATAAGCACATGTTATTCTAAAGCGTTACCAGAATTTCTCCTTTAAGTTATTCTCTACCTATTCTGCTTTTCTCTTTCCCTCCCATTTCTCTATCTTCCTCTTCGACTGCTTAACTCCAACACAGACCAAAACATGCCCCTCTATCCTTCTCTCTCTGCTCCTTTTCTCCCTTCCTCTATGTCACTCTTTCTGTCCATTTCCATCTATTCAAAAGACTCAGAATGCAGGAGCGCTGTGGCGCAGCAGGCTACAGCGCCCATACTGTACCATGTGCTGGTCTGAGTGCCCACCTGGTACCCAGGTTCGAATCCGACCTCCGGTCATTTCCCGATTCCCACCCCATCTCTCTCTCCCACTTACTTCCTGTCACTCTTCACTGTCCTGTCCAAATAAAGGCAAAAAAGCCCAAAAAATATACTTAAAAAAAGTGCTCCTCTATCTTTTTTCTCTTTCTCACTCTCAACAACTCTGCCTGACTCATTTAAACAATTCTATCTCTCTATTCCAATCTCTCTCTCACCCCTTCCTATCTCCGCTGCCTCATCCCTCTCTCTTCCAATCCATCTCTCTCTCTCACTCCCTGTTAGTTCTAGGGCAGCCTTTGTAACTGAGTTTCAATTTCAATTTCAAAAGCTTTATTGACATGACAAGAGTACTTGTGTTGTCAAAGCACATACAAACATCAATCTACATAAAACGATTCATAACAATAATACGTACTATTAATAGATATCAGGAAAGATACAATAGAATAATTAAATAGATTAAACAACAATGCTATAGTGGAGGAGGGAAATAGTGATGAAAGAACAAGTATGGTAGTAGAGACGACAGATGATAAGAGACTAAGATATTGGCACTGTGTCCATTTTTAATTTTCTCTAATAGCTCTCTCTATTAATAATCTCCACTCTCTGAGATTGAGCCAGGGTGTGTGGAGGCAAGCTCTCTCTCTCTCTCTCTCTCTCTCTCTCTCTCTCTCTCTCTCTCTCTCTCTCTCTTTCCCTGCGGTACTAGGTGAGGCTGGGTCTGTGAGAGGCTCCAGGGTGTGTGGAGGCAAGCTCTCTCTCTCTCTCTCTCTCTCTCTCTCTCTCACTCTCTCTCTCCCTGCGGTACTAGGTGAGGCTAGGTCTGTGAGAGGCTCCAGGCAAGGGGGCATTACTGCGGCTCCTACCCGGAGCCACGTTGACCGGACACTTATTACCCTCCCCAGGCTCCTCCTCACCACCACAGGGGACATTCTCTCTTTCCCTTCCTACTCTGTTCATCACCCTCCCTCTCCCCCCCTCTCTCTCTCTTGCACACACACACACACACACACACACACACACACACACACACATTCTTGTTTAATGGAGTTGTCAGGATTATTCATTTGTCTTGTAGTGGGGAATGCGGGGATATATATGTTTATCTTGTGCTTTGCCTGTATGGGCATTTAAGTCCTGGAGGACATTTCCTAGGGCCTGGAAGCTGCTGATTACTGCCTGGGGCCCATTAAAGAAATCCTCATTAAGGTACGGTGAATCCTGAGGTATAGGCTGCACAGATAAATAGATAGTTTTTACAGTTAATGGTGCCTTTCTTTTTTAGTTTGAACCAAGTGTGTCCCTTTTTCTCTCAAGTTGCCATATTTTCTTTGCACCAAATTGCATTTCCCCCAGATTTTCTTCCATGTTTGAAGTGTTCATATTTAAAGGTGCTCTAAGCGATGCTGGGTAACGTCACTTCTGTTGACTTTCAAACAAAACAGAGAGCTAGCTCACTACTTCCTCCCCCTCCCTCCCGTGCTGCTCCCGTGCAATTGAAACTCTCCTAAACGTGCATCTCGTCTGTGATTTGCTGGAACAGTTTGTTATGTTTTCATGGGCTAGGTTTGCCCAGGTTGTTTTTCTTGCTGTTCTTGGAATCTGGGCTGTCCACAGAGATCGCATTTTTTTACAGTGTATTCAGGACACAGACAGCTAGCGGTTGGTTAGGTGCTGTTTGCAGTAAGTGACATAAAATGTTTTAGCCTAAAAAACGTGTGGCATCGCTTAGAGCACCTTTAATATGGCAGCAGGATTTCTAGATATCAGGCAGTATGTACTGTATCTGTGTCTGTCTCAAGTAAAATGATGATCTCTTGGTAATTTATTTAACTTAGGAACTCATTGTTTTGACTCTTCAGTTCAAACTCTACAGAGTTTAGTCCTTGAATATTCCATGAAGTTATTGTGAGTTGATTTCATTGTGTTCTATAAGGTTTCATTCAATGGAGTTGAGAACAGTGAAATATTTGTCTTGCTAATTAAAATGATCACAGCAAAACTCATTGTTATAACAATGAATGTATGGAATTTTTTACCATTCATTTAACATGTTTCAGATTTTTTTTGTTTCTATTCTCGAGGACAACACAGCTTGTAACTGAAATTGGTCACATTAAGGTAAAGAAATGGTTGAAGTTGTAGAAGTTGTCGCACCTGCCCTATGTCAGTTACTGATGACTGTTATTGTTTTCATTTTTTTCACCCTGGAAGATTTCAGCATACTGTAGGTGGGTTGTGGGTGGACCTGAAGTGTTGTTTTCGCTCGAGTCCCATTCCTCTCTGTGGATGGTCTGAGGTGTATGGGGCTGTGGCTGACAAGGCTCTCTGTCTGGCCAGGTCTCTCCTCTGGGTTCTGGTGGATCCATGGGTCCTCATTGGTGCTGTTCTCTGGACGTGATTCCGCCTGAGGTCCTCTTCTCTCTGTAGTTGTGGTGGTAGTGTGTGTGTGTGTGGGGGGGGTCTCTGCCTGTGATGTGAGTGCTTCCCGGGGTTGCATCTCTTAGTTCATAACCTAAAACTCTGACACCCTCCTAGTTGAGGTGATGGTCAGCAAGATGTCTACAGTATATCTCAGACTTCAATGATGAACCACAGAGAAGTTTCTGAGTGGAATGCAGTGATCAGATAGCTTGTTTTTCTTTTTTTTGTTTTTAAATAACTGGCCAAGGTCTTTTCAAGGTAGAAGAGAAGAAATAATGATGTTATTCTCTGGAAATGCTCTCGGCAGTTTCCATCACCCTTTTGAGGAGCTCCAGCACCTGCTCTTTCTGAGTGGATTGGTGCTAGTGTGGATCACTGTGTTCTCCAGGGTTTCAAGACAGAATTCTTCAAGAAGGTGTAGTGCTTTTGCAGTGGTAGGGCACCGGAATTGTGCAGTTGTGTGTGTGTGTGTGTGTGTGTGTGTGTGTTGGGTTAGTTTTCTATAGTGGAGGTGTTTTCTTCTTTCCACTGCCTCAAAACTGCTTTTATCCTGTTTTTTTAATTTTATCTTATTTTATTGTATTTTTTATTTAATTTACAGCTTGCAGCTGCTTATGGTACCGGCTGTAGGTTGGGTTCTGGTGTTGCTTGTGGGGACTGGAATATCATTAGTGTGTGTGGGATTCCTTGGAGGGGCTGTTTTTGATTCCTAGGGAACTTGTTGTGGATGCTCGATGGTGTTTTAAGCCCCCACCGTCGACTTCAAGGCAGCGCTGCGGCCGTCGACTTCAAGGCACCTAACCCTAACCTTAACCCTAACCCTAGTGCCTTCCATGCAGCGCTGCCTGGAAGACGACATTGGGGACTTTAAACACCAAAAGGCGTTGTGGACAGGGGCGCCGCTATTGGGGGTGGGGTTTAGGATGATTCAAAGGGTCCAGCACTGACATGGGGGCCCCAGAGAGCCCCAGAGAGCCCCCCAATAATACTATATATTATCAGGGGGCCCAGAATTATTGTCATAATTCATAATATTGTCACTGTCATAGGGCCCAAATGATCTAGCAGCGCTCCTGGTTGTGGATGTGGTAAAGTAGGGAGACTTTCACTGGTTTCTGTCAGGGGTCTGGAGAGGGTGGTGTTGCTGTTCTGTCTGCAGTGTGGCTGTGCTACGTCTTCCTCTGCTACTGCTGAGGATCGGCTTCTCCTTTCTAGATCTAGATCTTCTCTTGCTTCAAAGAGGTTATGTTCCAGAGCCTGATTCCTTCTGTGGAGTTCACTGACAATCTCTTTCAGGTGGACAAGTGGTTTCTTCTCTGAAGCATTAAAACTCCTTTTGTATTTTCTGAATGGAATCCCTTTCAGATAAGTTCTGTTCCCCATGCTCAGTCAGCTCCACTTCTTTCAGGGAAATTCATTCTGCATGGGCACAGGAGACCTTGGGTTTGAGTGATGGGACAGTGGAGCAAGAGGTGAAGGTTCTGTGTCTCTTGCAGTTGTTTGTGCAGGAGAGGTCTCCTTTTTTATACTCTACTTTTTAGTTGCTCAAAGTCTTGTTCAAATTTGTTAAGGTTGGGCTCAAGACCCTGAACCATGACAGTTCCATTGAGGGAAAGATTAATGATAAATTTGGAGTTGGTGTCCAGACAAAGTGGCCTTATTGTTTTGTTCCCTGACATCTTTTAGTCTTTATGGGTCTTTCGTACAGCTGTATTCCACACATGTAGGCCTATGGTTCCCTGTGGAGAAAAGTAGGTCTGTTTTCACCTTCCTCTTGTTTAAAAGGGCAAAGTCTGCTTTGAGAGTCCAGCTTTACTCTGCGTTTTCTTCTTTTCCTCGTCTCTATAGATAAAATAGAATAGATGACCTCTTCCTTTCTGTCTGTACTGTATAGTATATCCCAGTTGTTTCCCAATATATTCATATATGTATGTTTATAAGCTTTAGGAAACAATGTTGTCCACTTCAAATGAAGTATATTATTTTCTAAAGACAGTCTGACACTCACACACACAAACACACACACACACACACACACACAAACTCATAGAGAAGCTTTTTTTGGCTTCACTCAGCTGGCACGGAACACTCTCTCTGCTACACTTATCTCTGCAGCATCACTCCTTCTCATGTCCATTATGTCACCCAGTACAGCAGATCATAAACACAGACACCAGAATGACAAACAAACACACACACAGACAGGCCTGTGCTGGTACTGAAACGCACACATGCACATGCACACACACACACACACACACACACACACGCACGCACGCACACAGACGGAACATTATTTCAATAAATTCCATGGCCACTTGAAAGGGACTCATAGCCTCTTGGTTTCAACAATCAATACCTTGTGTAATCTAATCAAGAACTCCCACACACACACTCTCTCACAAACACAGTCACTCAAACACGATGACTCAAGTAGGAATGACTCAAATGGAAATAAACTAAGAAATCAATCGGAAAAAAATCAGACACTAAAAAGTGAAGTGTTTTTTTTCGATTGTTGTTACAGAACAAAGAAAATCAGTTGATTGGATGAACGACCCAGTTGTGAATAAACAAAACAATCTATGGCAGCAGTCAGAGGCTCAAAATAGAGAGAGAGGGAGGAATCCTTCATTTGCAAATTACGAATGGATGATTGCTAACTTCTCTGGGAGAATGAGACTGATGCCACCCCTGCTACACACACACACACACACAATGTGCTATCATTAATACACACACACACACAATCACACGCATACTGTACACACACACACACACACCCTGTAGTGGACACCTGCACAGTCAGCATTTGGATATGTACATTGGAACAATTACATTCAGTCATTCAATTAGCAGAGGTGCGTTCAACGTCTGTGGTGACAGCTAAATTTGAAAGATTTGGTGTTAACATTCCATTGTAACGGCAACTGCGTTGCTACCTTCGTGAAGCCCACGCCCAGCTCCACTGTACGCTTGCGGAAAACGACCTCCTCCTTATACAAAGCAACTTACGGCACATCATATGTGTAACTAAACTGTATATACATCCATCTCGGAGTACAGCATTCTTTCCTTTTTTCTTTCTGTGCGTTACCTGGGTACTCAGTCTGTGACCTCAGCTTCTGTTGGCCTCTGTTTGTCCGGTTGCTGTACCCCATGAAGCTACACAATGAAGCTCTGGGATGACACTGTCCAAATGGAACAATGTTCACGCGTGGCATGGTAATGTTTTACATGACGTGTCACACAAGGATGTGTCACACACACACTCTCTATCTCCTTCTCTCTATCTCTCTCTCCCTCTCTCCCTCTCTCATTCTCTCTCTCTCTCTCTCTCTCTCTCTCTCTCTCTCTCTCGTGCACACTTGTTTTTTTCTGTCCTGAAGATGTGACTCTCCATGAGCTGTCACCTGAAGTGTGAAAGCTGGTAATGAATTCTCGGTCGGTGTCATTGTTGCCCTGACACTATTCTGCTTGAGCTTGAAAGTCTGGCCGCCACTGAGCTGACTCAACACTTCCCACCCCAATGAACCATCTGGCAGGTGTGAGGGATGTGTGTGTGTGTGTTTGTGTGTGTGTGTGTATGTATGTGTGTGTGTGTTTGGAGGATAAACAAGCCTCCAGTAAACATGCAGATGTGTGCGTGTGTGAGTGTATGTTAAATACACACATCAGAATGCCTGATAAAATACAGTATATTGAAATGAAAAAGCACACAGAGAACACACACACACACATATACACATATACTGTACATTTTTTGTAATTTTCACTTAAAAACTTGCATAAAAATAACACCATGACTTTTCAAATACCACACCTGAGTTTTCTGTGGAGTAAGCATACGTACACTGAATCCTCTAAAGTCTCTCTCTCTCTCTCTCTCTCTCTCACACACACACACACAGCGGCAATGCCCTGCTCAGCAAAGTACAGTAAGGTGCTTTATTTCCCATCCAACAACAGAGTGGCATGCCCTGAATATGCTATAGGAGAGTGTCTCTCATATTGAATAGCCTTGAGAGGACACACACACACACACACACAGACACACACACACAAGCACACACACAGACCTGACCTGATTGGCAGCAGTGCTATTCAGTGGTTCACTGTCGGAGACTCTCGAGTCGTATCGGACAATAGGAATATTCTACTTTTCTGCCAAATCACAAACACATCACATTCATCAAACACTACATTCAATTCCCCTCCATCTCCCACCATGGCACTGTACTGTACCTCTCACTCTCATTCACTCTCACCTCTTCCTCCTGTCAAACTCTTCTTTCCTCTCTACTTCAGTGTGTCTTCCTCTCTACTCTCTGCCTCATGCAGTCTCTCTTTCCTTCTCCCCCCCCTCTCTCTTCCTCTCTCTTTCACTGCCTCTCTCTCTTTTCTTTTTTAAAGGGCTGGTATTAAGGCCTAATCCGATCTAATCCCCAAACAAACACATCTATCCTCTACTCCTTTACCCAGAGGACCCCTTCTACCTCACACTCTCCCCTTATGCAAAGACCTCTCTTTCATCCCTCCATCATCTCTCTCTCTCTCTCTCTCTCTCGCTTCAGAGCTAATGGAGGAGAAGATGAATATTCTTCCTTTCGGCCGGTTTCTGTGATTAGCTTTTAAATGGGTCCACCCATGGGGCCTGAGACAGTTATTCATTGGAGACTTCTTTCCATCTAACATCTCTCTCTATCTTTATCCATCCCATCCATCTCTCTCTCTCTCTCTCTCTCTCTTTTTCTGATCTTCCATCATGCGTTCCACAAGGCTGTTTCTAAGATGTGAGTACAGGGAGATGGAGTGAGGGAGGAGTTGCTGTTTGGAGTCAAAGAAAGGAGTTGTTTCTTTTACTGCATACATCCACATAACTTGGAGCTGAGGCAGTAGAACACAACATGCATGCACAACACAAATAAAAACAAATGCACACACACACACCAAACAAGAGTGTGACTCTAGGTATGAGTAAGCATGGCTGAGCAGGTGTGAGGTGTGAACTCGGGTCTCTGGGATATTTGATATAATTGCCATCTGAGAGGTGACGTTCATCCACGGTTTCAATGCACTCCCTTGGTGTGTGTGTGTGTGTGAGAGAGAGAGAGAGGTTTATTTGGCACACTATGTTAGCGAGCAGCCGCTTGGCTTTCCTGTGACTTATAAGGGACTTTGTTTTCTACCCAGGAGGAACACTTTGGAGTTTGTTAGAGCACTTAAAGGGAAAAATAAGTTCAGTTCACAGAGACCTCCACCTGCACACACAAACACACACACACACACACACACACACACACACACACACACACACACACAAACAAACATATGTCTGAGTTTCAGCAAAACTTTCACAAGGACACAGCCTACACAGTACCACACCCATTCACACACACACACACACACACACACACACACACACACACACACACAATAATGTAGTTAGTGGAATCTGACATGTTGTGAAGTTGGAAAACAACTTGCCCTATTCTGTATTGCCTGAACACACACGCAAACACAAACACACACACACACACACACAGAGGAAAGTGCTGCCTCTGCTTTGCTCAGTAATTCTGTGTGAGCGAGGGAGGGCAGAAGGAGAATGTGGTGAACGAGTAGTGAGAGTGCCAGACAAAGACAACTGAGAGAGGGGAAAGGACAGAGGGATTAAAAGGGGCTTGAAAGCCTCTCATCTCTTGTTTTATGTCATCTCTCTCTCTCTTTCTCTCTCTCTATCACCCCCTTCCGCTGCTTCCACTCAGCCTGAGAGAAAAGGCCAACCGCGGACAACTCTCACATCAAGATTCCGCGCCACACACACACTCACACACACCACACACACAGACACGCACACACAAAGAAATACTAACTCTCTCATAAACATAAGCACATTAATACACACACACAAACATACACGCATACACTCATGCAAACACATACACTACACACACTTCAGATGACTCTCTCATAAACATTAACACACACACACACACAAACACACACACACACACACACACACACACACAGACACACACACACAGACACACACACACACACACACACACACACACACACACACACACACACACACACACACACACACACAGGGAAGATCTCATTTCTCTCCTCTTTCACTTTATTACTCTCTCAAATTCAAATTCAAAGTTGCTGTGTGTGTGTGTGTGTGTGTGTGTGTGTGTGTGTGTGTGTGTGTGTGTGTGTGTGTGCCTATATCACACGCACAAATTTGTTTTAGGCTGTCTCTTAGATCCTCACATTTCAAGATAAATTGTGCTGCTAAGGAGGCAGCAGAAGGTCCTTGGCCAAGTAGTATGGCTATTTTTTATTGTTGTTACAGCACAATCTTGAAAATGTGGAATACTTATCTGGAATTTGGGGAGGAATAGATTTTCATATTTTTCACAATGTAGAAAAAAATTGCTCCTCTGTCTCAACCATCTATGTCTGACAGTGACCACCTATTCTTTGTTGTGTTGGCAGCCAGGTTTTTCTGTGTCTGTTTCTATTGGTAGGTTGTGGTCACTGAGCCTGTACTTGGTCAGGATTGGCCTCTTATTTGACAGAGATGACTTTGGTGGGTAATTTGGTTTGTCCAATGCTCTAAATATTCTTCTTTTGCTTGATTCATTATTTTTGTTGACTCTAATTGATGTTTTGGAAGCAGAGCTGGACTGAGCTTGATGTGTATTAGTGGTTGCTATTGAGTTAGTTAGCTTCAGTACCAGCTGGCACAGAGGACTCTTTTCAGGGTTCAGCTCCTGGGTTTTCAGTGCCTCAAAACAGAGTGAGCTCTTGTGACTGCATCCAGAATTGTAAGATTCTTTTCTGAACAGGTAAGGCCAATGGAAAACGGCTTAACTCAGCCCTACATGCATTGAGTGTTTTTGATTGAACTTTCAGTACTGATTGACAGAATTCTGCATGTACAGTAGGGCTTCATTTGGATGCTTGTCCCACTTTGTTTAGTCATGCACATTAATACACACACACAGTTTAGTCATGCAAAGTCATGTCTCTCTCTCTCTCTCTCTCTCTTTCTGATCCACTAACGCAGTGTTTTTCAACCTTTTTTGTGCCACGGCACATCATGTGTGAAGAAAAAATAAACATACCATAGCCTAACATTTCAAATAATACACAGCTATGGCCTTATTATGGCTTCTATGCAAGACCTGCTCAATAAAACAAGCGCCCTCTGTTTCATTTGTAGGTGACTATATCTAATTTAATTGTTGTTATGAACTGGATATGTGATGATTCTGTGAATACTGGATATGGGGCCCCCGTTGTACAATGCCTGCATAACACAAATAGTGCAATCATACAATCAACGAGAGCATGTGGTTATAAATTCTTTGATGCAACAGTTGCTTTTCTGGACCAGTGAGTGACATTTGGGTAATTTTCTGCGGCACACCTGATGATCTCTCACGGCACACTAGTGTGCCCCGGCACAGTGGTTGAAAAACACTAACGCATGCTCTTCTCCCTTCTCACTCTCTCTCTCTCTCTCTCTCTCTCTGTTCCACTACCATGCCTTTCTCTCTTACTCACTCCTCTTTCTCTCTCTCACCCACTCCTCTCTCTCTCTCTCTATGATCCACTAACATGCTCTTCTCCCCTCTCTCTTTCAGAAGAAAATCAATTGCTGTGGTTCAGGGAAGTAACAGAGTTCTGATCCTGGCTGCTCAAAGCCCGAAGCCCCCCTCACTCTCCCTGCCACACACACCCACACACTCACTCACACACACACACACACACACACACACACACACACACACACACACACACACACACACACACACACACACACACTCACTCACTCACTCACTGCATCCTAACAAAAAGCTTGACACTTTTCAGTATGTGCAAGACCTGGGGCTGGAGGAGAGAATCTAACTTTAGGATTCTGGTCTGGTGTGTGTCTGTGTGTGTGTGTGTGTGTGTGTGTGTGTGTGTGTGTGTATGTGGGTGTGTGTGTGTGTGTGTGTGTGTGTGTTTGTGTGTCAAAGTCAAAGTCAACTTTATTATCCTAAAGAGGGACAACCATGTGGTCAATGTGTGTATATCTAAACACACTTTACTTGACAGTAGCGACATAACACATGAACACATGACACTGCCATGACCAGTGTTGGTCAAGTTACTTGGAAAAAGTAATTAGTTACTGATTACTAATTACTTATCCAAGAAAGTAATCCAGTTACTTTACTGATTACTTATTTTCAAAAGTAATTAGTTACTTTACTAATTACTTTACTTAGTTACTTTTCAAAAACACACTAGCTATACACAACCTGAATACGCTTTTTTAAAACTTGGTTTATTAGTTTCAATCTTAACTTTTTGGTGTGTATACTCCTTCATTCGAATAGATGTAAATAAAATACAGCAATAAAATAATTAAAACCAAAGTCTCTATTAACATTTACATCTTTTAACAGTTGCAGTGCAGAGAGGAGTAATGCATTTACCAAAACAGAAAATGCTGTTGCATGCCACATTTAGGCTGTTCTAATGTCAAAGAAGAGTATGTGTTTGAACTGTGTGTGTGCAGTGTAATATATATTATTTAAATGATAATAATGACAGTCATTTTAGTTTAAAATATTTCTTAAGAAATACTACTAATTTGATGCAGTTTAACTCATTTAGAAATGGTGCGCTGTCACTTTAAGAGCGTCTACACAACTCTCATAATGATCAGCTCCATTCAAATATAAGCCATTGGCTAGTCCACAAACTCCACATTTAGCACAATATTAGCAATAATGATGGCTATATTAAGTTGGTATAAACAGCTAGCTAGACATTTTCTGTTTGCAATTAAAAGTGATAGCTATCTGAGTGGAATGTGTTTCAATCGGCATAGGCTACAGTGCTTCATGTAGCCTAAATGCTTAGTTTAAGGGAAACAAATGATTGAAGACTTCAACACTCACCAGCCCCATTACAAAACGGCAAAGACCACATTATATTTTTGTCCATTTTCCAAATCACAGTGAATGCAGCCAAAATATTATAATGCCCTGGTTCCTTTTATAACGGGCCAGTAGGCTACAGGGAACCAGCGACGTCCTCTTGAGTCTATTTTCACCTGTTGCTGCATGTCGGGATCTGGGGGTGTCTCAATGAGTTTCACATTCCTGTGCTGGCTAGGTGCTTGCTCAGATTTGAGGTGGAATTTTTCGCTGTAGACAACGTTTTTCTTCCCACGCAGAGTGTACAGCGTTAATGTTTTTTTTCGTAATGTCTGAACTGCAATGAATTAAATGCTCCATGTTCGCGCTCTCTCCCCCACTCCATGTCTTGCACACGTGTGTCTGTTGTTTACATCTATGTCGCGCAACTACGTCATTGTCAGGAGTTAGTCTCACAAAGCAAAATCGATACAGCAAAATCCCAAATTCTTTTACTGTCTATGGCAAAATCAGGTTTAGTAACGCAGTAACGCAGGCTGCTTGCAGGAAAGTAAAGTAATCTCATTACTGTTTTTGCAATTGTAATCCCTTACTTTACTCATTATTTGAACAAAGTAATGGGATTACAGTAACTTGTTACTTCTAACGCTTTACTGCCCATCACTGGCCATGACACATGAACCCTAACCCTAAACCTATCCTTTAACCCTAATCCTAACCCTAACTTGTTATGACAAAAACCGAATGTCACTTAATAACAGAAACGTTACGTCATAAACGTTCATGACTTGTTTATGGCACGTTCATGACAGTGTCATGTCACTCTTGTCGACACTGTCAAGTGTAACCCAAATGTGTGTAGTCTCTCTTCCCACCCCAGACTCAGCAACTCACAAACTCACATCCACACCCCGCTGTCTGAGCACCTCCCTGTGCGTACACGTGCGCATGCATGCATGTGTGTGTGTTCACGCATATGGCCCTGTGAATGTGTACTCCGCCAAAAAGTTGTAGGGATGACTGCAGAAGCGCTATGGCCTAAAGCGGCTGCACTGCATCAGTTGCTCCAACCCAGCCACGGGGCAGAGAGAGGGTGGAGGGAGACCTGTGAGCCTTCCTGCTGATGGGGTGATCGGTCTCTGCCAACTGTGCACCTCCACCTTCTTCATTCTCAGATGTCATCCCCATCTCATCTCATCTCATCTCATCTCAGTCTCCACTCTATCTAGGGGCACCACTAGAACTATTGGGCCCTATGAAAGAATCATCATTTTGGACACCCCTCACCTAGACACCTAACTAGTTCTTATGTCAGGGCTATTCAACTTCATTACCAAATGGGCCAGACAGGAAAACCACTGGGTCTTCACGGGCCACCCAAAATAGTGTTGCTAAAATGTCATGCTTAATATTGAAAATAATAAGAAAAGTAGCCTAAAGGATTACATAACATCAAAGCACTTTATTTGTAGCTAAATTAACAAAATGCTTTGGCTGGGGTAATTCACGAAGCAGTATAACCTTTTGTTGAACATTCATATATTTTGGAATTCATATTAAGTTCATATCTTTTTAATAATTCATATTCTGTGATCTGCATAATTACTAATAGCCAACTAAGTATTTAGTAATTTCAATATTTCATATTGATTTTTAAACTACTAGGCTACACTTCTCTTTAATGTCATTACATTGTATTGGTGTTGTGTAGGTCTAATTGACTGCCTGTCACTTTAATGACGTGAGAGTAGCCTACTGTAATTACATTTCTGAGTGGATTAAGTAAGTATATTATATATAAGTTTATATAAGTATATTATATATAGATTATAAGGCTTTCATCTCACTGTTTTCAGCTATGAGTGGAAATAACTTTTTGCATAGTCCATTTGAATATGTGGATACAATTTGGGATGTTTTCTGTCATTAAAAAGAACTACTAGCCTGGATGCCAGCCAAACTTAGCCCCACCCACAACATTTGAGGTCAGGAAGTTCAGTCTGGACTTGTTCCGTTGTGGAGCAACTATGCTCGAACCAGAGCTGTTCGGACCAGAAGAACTCCTGAATGGTTTTGTTCAGAGCTGAAAATGCAACTGTGTTTGACAGAGGACAGATATAGGGTGCTAGTGACAAAATATTAGCTTTCAGTATGGTACGATGTCTTTGTAAATTACGTTTGATTACAAAATGTTTCATTCATCCCTAACAAAAATGCTTTTGCTAGAATAGACATTTAGATTTCGCCATCGCGTCTGTTGTAGAAGATATTGACAGTGCAATAACTTTAAAAAAACGACCAGAACACAATGTTAAGGCAATTGTGGAGAAGAAGGATGGTTCTGGTATTCTTCCTACAGGACTCATCCCCTGTATCGGTTGAAAGATGCCTCAATTACATTCCAGTGGAGCTGGTTATCTGATAGCCCAGTGTGAGAGGAGCAAGCATGCAACATTGTCTACTTTTGCAGCCAATCACTGCTGTTGTTTACTTTTATTGACTTTATCGTAGCCTAGTCATGGAAGTCAGATTTGAAGGCAGTTTGTGGGTGGGCCGCAGGTAATATCCAACTGGCCTGTGTGCCGCTAGTTGAATAGCCCTATCTTATAATATTGTCTTATATTATTTTCCCCATTCAAGCCTTAATTAGTCACCCCACTACAACACCCCTTCCTCATTGCATATTGCAAACTACAGGCAAGGCACACGTTTTTGAAGGGTCCAGAAAAGCCTTCATTCCACCCTATAAGAGTAAAACACGTAACTTTTTTACCATGTAACGGGTAACCATCTATCATGCTTACATTCCACTGTAGTTCATTTATTATGTCATGTATAACACCATTTGTATTATGTATAACACCATTTGTATAAGTAAAGTACGTCAACACAAACACCAATGTGCAATTATGCATCATCTCACAAACTCACACAGTGTAGTTTACTGTTATTAACACTGTAATAACCATCATAATTAGCCATTTTTGACAAAGATAAAAGGCC
>NC_055975.1:23053101-23065601 GCF_018492685.1 Alosa sapidissima | reverse complement strand
GTAAGAATAAGTGCATCAGTGAGTGCTGTTTTTAACAGTTACTTGTCAGTTTAAGACGGCTGGTGAGTGCTAGGATCAGTAAGACTTGTTGTAAGTGTTGCTATGAGAGGAGATGTTCTCTAGGAGCTAGGTCTTCAGGAGTTTTTTGAAAATGGAGAAGGATGTCCCTGCCCTTGTAGGAACTGGCAGTGTGTTCCACTAACGAGGAACAACAGATGAGAAAAGTTTGGATTGGCTTGAGCGTACCGGTGGTAGAGCTATACCTTACATTGTATACCACAGAAATGTAACATAGTGATTGAATGCTGCTCCACCCATTCCTGAATATATAATGAATTATATGGACAGTTTTAAAAATGAGCTATGCACACACCGATCAAGTAAAGTGTTACCAGAAAAAATGATTTCTGTTTGATATAAATATATGTGCATGAGGAATTTCAGATTTTTCAATATTACAGCTTGACAGCTTCTTCACTAAATCTGTCTTGCATAACGTGATACTTGAGTGATACTTTGGTTCTCTATCTTATCTCTAGCTGGATAAAATTGGCTCCAGTCAAGTGTCGTCCACAGGGCTTGCCCTAGTAGTGCAATCAGGGTAAAATGGAGTTGCTGGCTTCAATGTTAAGGATTCCTTACTCCTGAATACATACTTTGCCGGCACTAAAGTATGTATAAGTATAGTATATATACTCTTTTGATCCCGTGAGGGAAATTTGGTCTCTGCATTTATCCCAATCCGTGAATTAGTGAACACACAGCACACAGTGTACACACAGTGAGGTGAAGCACACACTAATCCCGGCACAGTGAGCTGCCTGCATCAACAGCGGCGCTCAGGGAGCAGTGAGGGGTTAGGTGCCTTGCTCAAGGCCACTTCAGCCGCAGCCGTGTCCGTGCCTACTGGTCGGGGGTTCGAACCGGCAACCCTCCGGTTACAGGTCCGAAGTGCTAACCAGTAGGCCACGGCTGCCCCAAGCAACTCTGGATGATCATATTTCCTCTAACGCACTAAAGAGATGGTGTCAAGCACTACTCTGACCTCTATTCAGTTGGTCTGTGTCTCACAAAGCTTGTTCTCTGTTATGGCTTGGTCAGATTACACAACTTCAGCCCGAATTTGCCACAATTTTGCTGTAGCCGACAAATGTGTCCAGTGTCGTGGCCCAATATGAAAGGTCGGGAATGACGCCGAAGGAGGAACGCGTCTTGTAATGTAACATACAGTATTCAACGGCCAGCGATTTATTGTCTGTGACATTCCACAACCCCGAGACAAAAAGTCTAGCATGTCAGAATTTTTGATGGATCAAATCAAAAACACTAAGACGACACAAAACGTGAACGATAGGCTACATGATCTTGTAATGTGGCCAATCTCTCAAACAAAACGCTGCAATAATGTATGCTTCTATGATCGCCTAGCCTGACTAGGTCAATCCTAAAAGACCATTATTGAAGACAAAAAGTTGTCTAATCTCATCAAGCCCTTATCCAAGGGTTTATCAAGCTTCCGCGGAGAGTTCCAAGCATGTCATGAGCATTGTGAGGTGTACTGCTGCACTAGGCGGCCCACTCAAACAGGCTTACTGCATGCGTAGTCTCAGCATTTTTTGATAGCATCTCGAATAACATTGCAAGGCTTTATGAGTGCAGTCATTACTATGTATGAAAGTGACAGATTTATTTGAATCGTTATAAGGCATAATGAACACTTTGTACGTATGTGTTTAGAATGTTTTACTGGATACTGGGTTTAAGTAAAGTGTTAAAAGAACATGATTACATGCCATGTTTCCACTTAGAGAACATTTTTCCAGTGCCCATGTCCAGCACACATAGTCATGACCTGAAAGGCTTCAGTTGAAAATAATAACAGCTTACACAAACACACACACACATACACAAAGTTGCCCATGCAGAGTTTTGGCTTTAATTTGTTTCATAGGGACCAATAAAAGGGTTGTGTCATGTTATGTTTTATTAACCACAGGCATCAGTGTGTGTGTGTGTGTGTGTGTGTGTGTGTGTTCATGTGTATGTGTTTATACATTTGGGAGAATGCTTATCCAACGAAGCATACACTGAGAAAACTGGGCTGCTGCCTTGTGGGTAATTGTAGCTGCTGGTAACCTACCCTCCTCAGTGTGTATAATTTGGACCTTACAGGATTAAGGGAGCTCTTTTATCAAGTGTGTGTTTGTATGTGTCTGTGTACATATTGGCGTGGTGGAGAGAGCATGGGAAAACGAGAAAGACTTTAATCATGTGTGTGTTTGTGTCTGTATGTCTGTGTGTCTCTTTCTCTCTCTTGTGTGTGTGTGTGTGTGTGTGTGTGTGTGTGTGTGTGTGTGTGTGTGTGTGTGAATTTGACTGTTGGAAAACATGTCTCTCTGCTATCCTTGTGAAATGACGACACGCCCTAGAGAAGCCAATCGATTCTGACAAACAAATTAAAGAAGTGTTTGAGGGATTTAGTGTGAGTGTGTGTGGATATGTAACTCCTTTCGAGTGTCTGTGTGATTATGTATTTGAGTGTGTGTGTGTGTGTATGAATTCCCTGGTCTTGTTTGGATTTGTGTGTGTGTGTGTGTGTGTGTGTGTGTGTGTGGGTGTGTGTGTGCGTGGGTGTGTGTGTGTGTGTGTGTGTGTGTGTGTGTGTGTGTGTGTGTGTATTAATGATACCTCATTTTGTGTGTGCGTGTGTGTTAATGACAGCTCATTTTGTGTCTGTGTGGATGTGTGCATTTGAGTGTGTATATATATATATATGTGTGTGTGTGTGTGTGTGTGTGTGTGGTGTGTGTGTGTGTGTGTGTGTGTGTGTATTTGCATGTGAGTACGTGCGTGCATTTGTGTGGCGCCACAGACCATTTCAGACATGTTTGAGTGATTTAGCGGCGATGGATTTCCATTTAAGTGCTAATGATCTGAGGCCACAGGGAACTGATATCAACAGCACCAAGATCGATGACTCTCACATATCAATTAGCATTACCCCACAGAGCTCGGGATCAATCCATCCTTTATAACAGCTCCTCCACCTCCACTCTCTCTCTCTCTCTCTCTTTCTCTCTCTCTCTTGTTTCTCTGCCTCCTTTCATTTGCTTACACTCTCCCTCTCTTCTGTGGTTTCTTCTCTCCTTTTTGTTCCCTCCCTCTCCAGGTCCCCTCATTTCTCTCTCCCTCTCCTCTCTCCCTCTCTCTTTCCAGTTTCTCTTCCTCCGTTCTAATACTCTCCTTACTTCACTCTCTTATTTGATTATACCCCCTCTCTCCTCTTTTCCCTTCAGTGGTTCCCTCTCTCCTTTAAATCTCACCCTCTCCAGGTTCCCCCAGATTCTCTCTCTCTCCCTCCTCTCTCTCTCTCTCTCTCTCTCTCTCCAGGTTCCCCCAGATTCTCTCTCTCTCCCTCCTCTCTCTCTCCCTCTCTCTCTCTCTCTCTCTCTCTCTCTCTCTCTCTCTCTCTCTTTCTCTCCAGGTTCCCCCTGGTTCTCTCTCTGAGAGGATGTCTAGGCTCAGTTATTGGGTTTGTGTTGGTGACATTATACAGTAATAGCTGGTTGTGATATCTGGTTTGTGTTATTGATATTATAATAGTAATGGTCGATGGCTGATGTTGGTGATAGTATGGCTATACTATTATCTGGTTTGTGTTATTGATATTATAATAGTAATGGCTGTCTTGTTACACTCTAAAAAATGCTGGGTTATTTTCTCAACCCAAATGCTGAGTTGAAACTGTTGGGTCATTGTGTGGGGTTGTTTTTACTCATGTTGGGTTATTTTCTGTAACCCAGCTTGTTTACCCGGCGTGTAGTTTAGGACAGCGCCTCTCCTCTCACCCACCTGACGTGAGCACACTACCCAGCACCAGGGTAACTTTAACACAGCTGCATAATTATTTGAGAGTTCGGGAGAAATCGATATTCTTTCAACCGTCCATGCAGTCCAGCAGCTGTCAACATGCAGTGGAAATCAGGCGATTTCGGAAGGTATATATCTGCTTTTAACTTTTTTTTAAATTATTATTATTCAGACGGATTTTAAAAGTCCACCCAGGGATACCCTTCGTGATATGAATGGATATTCTGCCTGCCAATTTCGTTCAGCCTCAAGTAGGTTAAGAATTGTGTCATTCAAGCCAGCTAACGTTAGCTAAGATTAACGTACAATTACTGCTCATGTTAATGTTAAATCTACACAAAGACAGACTCTTAAAAACATAGTTCTTTGTTCACTGGGTATGAACTGCTGAACAGAAACAAAACAAACTTTTACAATGAACTAAAATTAGCATACCAACAGCTGGCTAGGTTAACGTTAGCAGACGGTTGGTATGCTAACATTAATTAAATGCTTCGTGGTAGTGCAGCATGTGTGTCAGCTAATGAAGTAGTCTCTTCACACGTACGGTAATCATCATGGCAAACAACATATTAATTAATTCAGGCTAGCTTCATATTATAGCCATGTAACTTACTGGGCAGTTTTTGGTGGCAACATGAACGTTACAGACAACTTGGATTTAACTAACTGAATGTGTTAACATGAGCTAGCTTGCTAACGGTAGAACCAAAGATCCTTGATTACTAGCTCCGCTTTAACCCTCTCTTCTAGAACTATCACTTCCACTAACGTTAATGTTTGTGAGTCTGCTGTTAAACAACTCCATGAGGTGGTCATCGTTTCCGAGTGTGTTGCGCTAATATTTTCTCTCCGGATTTTTTATGTTTGTCAACATCATTCACTGATAATGGTTTGTGAAAGTCTTGATATAAAGTTCTGTTAATAGCATTGATTAATTCACTCTTTTTCTTTCTTTGATTGACAGGGCTGACCCTCAAATGGACCGTGGAATCTAGCTGTCTTCATGGAAGTAACTTATCACATGCTGATGCTGCTTTTAGAGTAGGCTATCCATTCAAAAATAAAGTAAACGGTCAAATAAATAATTATGTCGAACTGTTTTATTTCATTGCATGGCTATTTGTTGCCCATTTTCTCTCAATGCAACCCAAATACTGGGTTTAGAAAACCCGACAACTGGTAATTTTAACTAGCAGTTCTGTTGATATAACCCAGTGGTTTGGGTTGAATCTATACCCAATATACTGTATAAATTTTACTCAACATTTATATAGTTATAACCCAGCACATTGGTTACCTTTACCCAGTCTATTGTGCCAATTTAACGTTGTGTTGATATAACCCAGTGTTTTGGGTTAGAATCATACCCAACCTGCTGGGTTTAATAATGTACCCAGACCATTGGGTTAGGATAACTCAATGTGGTGTTGGTCCATTAGTTAACCAGTGGCTGGGTTATATTTGGGTTATTTTTAACCCAACATTTTTTAGAGTGTATCTGGCTTGTGTTGGTGATTTACAATGACCATGGCCATGCTGTTGTGTGGTTTGTGTTGGTGACATTATAATGGCCCTGGTCATGCTTTGTTAGGATTGTTTGAGGAGATGGACAGGTTATTGACGATGAGTTTAACAAGCCCTATCCAGCCCCTGAGTGTGTGTGTGTGTGAGAGAGAAAGAGAGAGAGACAGAGCGAGAGAGAGAGAAAAGTGTGTGTATGAATGTGTGTGTGTGTGTGTGTGTGTGTGTGTGTGTGTGTGTGTGTGTGTTTGTGTGTGTTTGCAGCACTAATGATTGGCATTAACCGAAGACGAAGGGCACAACTGTCTTGTCATTCATCATGTCGTGTGGTACAGATGTCAGGTGACATATAGTGCTGAGACAGAAGTCACCTCTCAGGCTGAGTGCATCTGTGTGTGTGTGTGTGTGTGTGTGTGTGTGTCTGTGTCTGTGTGTGTGTGTGTGTGTGTGTATGTGTGTGTGTCTCTGTGTGATTGCATACATTTGAGCATGTGAGTTACTGTGTGTGTGCAAATAGGTATATGCTTATGAGCACATCTTTGTGTGCATTGTGTGTCTGTATCTGAATGTTTGTCACCAAAGGTGCCATTATGGAGGACTTAGAAATAATCAACATCAGCCACACTCTCTGCTACAAACTAGCCTGACACCATTATGACAATAATGCTCCACAAAAATGCTGCTTTGCTTAATGACACATGTAGTTTGTACATGGAGAAAAGTATTGTGTCAGTTAATGTGTGCTGCATTTAGTAGGCTGCAAACCCAATATGACTGAAAGAGGCAGAGAGAGAGAGAGAGCTTATTGTTTCCATGGCTCCAGAGTGTCTTCACTTGCAGTTATGGGTTCACATAAGCGTATGGGATAAACACACACACACACACACACACACACACACACACACACATAAAAATACACACACACATACACACATACACACACACATATTGTTATGGGTTCAAGATAGTGTACAAACACACACACACACAGAGAGAGAGAGAGAGAGAGAGAGAAAGAGAGAGACTGTGTCTTTATCTAGTGCAGTGTATGGCGATGTATTTTATGTTCTGTTGTGTAAGGCTGAGGATGACCCCCATTAGACTGAAGGGCAAGGTTGAGTTATTTTCCCTTGTCTGTGCTGTCAGAGGTCGTTGGCTTTCGACCTGGAACTAGAACAGCATTGTCCCAAAAGATTAAATTACTAATAGTGCCACAAACACAAACAAACACACACACACACACACACACACACATACACAAACTCTAACACTAACTGTACGCACACACACATTGAGACAAACACATACTGTACATGCACGTTCACACACTCATACAAACTGACATACACACACACACACACACACACACACACACACACAACCACACAAACACACACATGGTCTGTTGCAGAGCTGGTTTGATGCTAACTTAGCGTGACAGTTCCTACAGAGAGCTCCTGGTACTCTTAGCAAAACAGAGGACCACCTTGGAGCAGTTCTCTAACTCAAGACGCAAAAGCTCCACTTAGTTTGGGAGTGTGAGGACGCTGCTGGCTCAGCTCGGAAGCTAAGCAGCGCTGGAACCAGAGATGTGTGTAAATATGAGCGAGAGATCTGGATTTCATTTCAGGCTATCTGGCTACATCCCATTACTGACATATGATAAAAAAGTGTGATAGGAACTAACTTAATCAAACTGAAACTAACTAAAATAGTTTCTGCTTTCTTTGTCCCCAAAGTGTAATAAGCATGGAGGACATTCACAACTACTGTACCAGACTAGTTTGATTGTAAGTGACAGCTATCACTTCAAAGGAGAAGACATTCAATACAAATTTTCAATACAAAGTTATTTAAAATATCTTCACAACTCAAATTATTATTGGCAAAAAACAATATTGGCAGACATTGGCTTATCTAAATGCCCATGTTTTCGGCTGTGATGCCAACAATGAGTCTACGCCGGAGAAAATTACCATTTTGTGTAAAAAAAAATTCAGGGACTTGTATGAATAATCTAAAAAGAGAAAACAATTTAAGTCATTTGCATCCATAATGAATGTCGAGACCTGCACGCAAGTATTTGCAAGACTCTTGAATATGCAAATATTGAATAATGAATTGTCAAGGAGCTACAAAATCCACATAATTATTCCTAAAAGGAACACAAATTATTGTATACCTGGATACTCTGATTGTAATGGATGATAATCCCTCATTTCTAATTTAGCACATGGTGCAAGAATTAGAGACAATAACAAATCATGCTATTTTAGCCGAACCCCAGATGCACCTACAAATAACACTGTGTTCTGTTATATGTGACCCTCCACGGATAACCAGTCGGATGTCACAAGTTGCTGTTTTGAGATATAAAGGGATATAGTGTGTGCTAAAATTGTAAAGACATTTTAGCATTATTTCACAGAATAATGAGTTCACTTTGGTATTGTGGATTTTGCAGAATTATGCCTTATGCCTTTTAAAAATGCCACTTTCATTCACTTCTGCTTTTTGAAAGCACATATTGGCAGTAGACATAACACAAAGTCCCTGACAAGTGAATGAAAGTCAATTGACACGTCATTCTTGGTGTAGCAATGCCCAAACAAAGGCACAGATACTGTAGCGTCACACACCAGTACTGAAATTTACATTCATATTTCTCCATTCCTGACTTTTTGTGACATGCACAACCAATACTAATTACCAGTGTGTAACAATTTAGATACACATACTGTATTTAGATAAAGTATGATTGTGCCGACTATTCCATAGTGTTACACAAAAGACAAAACACTTTTTTGAATCTGATCTGAATACAGCAAAACGTGATGAGAGCGGGAGCTCCCATGTCGCCTATGGCAGGATCCCATGAGGCAGCGGCAAGCGGCAACGGCAAACGTAATGCAATGCTCAGACCATAATAAGTTTTGTCTCGTTCCTAAGCAACACAAACGGTTTGTCAATTGAATACGCTCGCGTTGCGCTTTGAAAGTTGAACCAAGTTCAACGCTCGGCTTGTTCAACGCTAGCGTTGCGCCAGTGTTTCCACCGTTCCGCTGCCGAACCTTAGAAAACAACAGGAAACCTGCCGCTTGCCACTGGCTAATGTGATCCCCACCTAAAGGTGAAACCCAGGCTCTCTGTTTCTAACCCCATTTGAGAAAGATAACGCCAGGGCCTTATTGCATGTCTCGCCGAGACACATTGCACTGCATATGAAAGATGAATGGCAAACGCACAGTTTCTCTGGGGGCTGGCAGTGCACTTTGGCCAAAAACATTTCATCACTGGAGTGCGGAGAAAAGTGAATAATGGTTTTGGGAGTAATCTCATCTATCCGCATCTTATCACTTCCCATGATACTTTTGGACTTTTTTCCCCCTTTTCTGCACTGCTGCAGCGGAGAGGATTAATTAGTTATCACTGATATTATCAAGCCAGAGACACATTGGCTCCAACAATCTATAGGCCTAACATACAGGGGCTATCACACACACAAACACACACACACAAACACAGTGAGAGAGAGAGAGAAAGGGAGAGAGAGAGAGAGAGAGAGAACACATCCCTCTCTCTCCAAGGCGTTTGTCTTTACTCACTTTCCTGTTTGCTGATTGAATTTCTTTGCTTTCGATTTCAGTATTGATTTAGAAGGGAGGGTATAGACTACAGTATATGATACACTCTGGGTATGTGGCCTTTAACACACGTGGGTCTGTTCTGTGAGGGTCATGTTCCGCTCTTGAATCATTCACCTCGGTCTCCGCTCTCTTTCTGCACACACACACACACACACACACACACACAGTCACAGTTCACTGCCTACCATATCCAGAGCAGTCGGTGGATCTGTGCTGAAAATGGCGTGCAGCAGGGAGCAGCACAGAGCAGCAGGTTGGGGAGCCACAGGAACCACTCCAGGGGGCCCAGCAGCAAGCAAGGCCCACAAACAAGACCCGTAATTGGGTACAAGGCTCAGCGGACCCAGCCTCCAAGCCCCTGGCTCCATGGTGGAAATGGCACAGTCAGACAGAATGGGAGTGCTTGTTACAGAGCTTTTACGCATGCACACATGTACATACGCACACACACACAGAGTCAGAAACACACACACACACACACACACACTCATGCACCCACACTCCTCTTATCTGGTTGCTGAGACCCTCATCAACGCCCTCATTCCCATTACTGGATTTCTGCAGCGGTGTCCTGCTCGGCCTTCCCAACAGAACCCTGGACTGGCTCCAATCCGTCCAAATCTCATCAGCTAGCATGCTCACCCACACTAAGCCCTGGCAGCACATCGCCCCAGCCTTCACACACCTCCACTGGCTCCCAGGCAAGTCCCACATCTAATGGGTATTATGTAAGGGGCTATAGAGGGCTATGATCATTTTATTGTTATTATCCATGCAAAAACATAAAACACACAGACACACACACACACACACACACAGACAGACAGATAGGTGATGATTTGATTAATGCCACCTATAGACATGTGTAGTCATGTATAGATAAGTTGGTAGAGAGAGAGAAGAAAGTGAAGAAGGAAAGAGAGGGAGAGAAAGAAGGAGATGAAAGCAGTAAAAAAGAGATAGATCATCTCTCGTTTGAAAGCAGTAAAAAGAGATAGAGCATCTCTCGTTTGAAAGCAGTAAAAAAGAGATAGAGCATCTCTCGTTCGAATCTGAGTCGCTGATGAAATTCATTGATCAAGGCCAACCACTCTATTTGCCCTCTAGACACAGAAACTTAAAAAACAAGGCAGAAATAATCAAAAAATCAAACCCTGATGGGAATTTCAGAGGCTCTATTAAACCCAACTCTAGCAGAAGCAAGAGGAGGTATTAAAAACATTTTTTAAAACATTTTCCAGCGTTAAGAGGAGCCTCAATGGATTTGACTCGAGGGGGAATCTCTACTTGAAGAGGGCTGAGATGAGAGCTATGATGGGACTAAAGCATGTCCTTGAACCACCCTGTGTGGCTAGCCGACACTAGCTGATCGGTGGAAGTTCTTAATTGTCTGTAGCATTTCCTTCATTCCACACATAATGTCTTACAGCCTTAAGAGCACGGATTACATCACGCTCTCTCCCCAGCTGAGGCTGTGACCCCCCCCCCTCTCTGTGCTCGAGTGAAATCTACAGCGTCTGATGTTTCGGCGCGACACAACGAGCTACCTCTCCTCTTCACAGCACTAAATAAATGAAGGCGAGATCAAAACGATCAATGAATGTGCTGGCAGGCAAAGAGAAAAAAACCTTGAGTAAACATTGCAATATTGCTTCTTTTCTACCCCCCCGTGCTTCAATGGGAGCCAATCCAACTGAAGAGAAGTGCGTCTGCGGCGAGGTGAGGCCATCTGAATTTCAGGGAATCTTGAGAACGCGACATGGTGTCAGACATCCTTGCACATCCTTGCCGGTGTATTCAGAGACGACAGGGGAATGTCAGTATGGCAGATTCCCCTCTTAACCCAACAGATGTCCTTCCATTATGAGTTCAAAATGGAGCCTCAATTCACCTCAGACTCGATGACATTCATCACAAAACGGTATAATTTGACCACTTTGGTTGGTTGTTATTGAGCAGTCAGTGGCCTTGATATTTTCAATCTTAAGCATAATAAATGATACACTTACCAAACACTCTAGGAGCACGGAACAGCATACCAATGGCACTGTATAAGAAAGTTGTTACGACCCCCTGTGCCCCTGCAATCGACGTGGTGGCCACGCAGAGGCTGTAGGTCATAGCGGACTGGCGCCGCCGCTATGTGTGGGTATGAAACCCTGGGTATGTGCCATGTTAAAACTCATTTGGTGCTACAACTTGACTTCTAATACAGAGAATAAAGTCTCTAATATGTGCCCAGAAGGCTTGCACTATGTACTGTAGCCTAACGTTGACTGGGTAGGATTATGATCCATTTAGTCAGCTTTTGACAAACTGGGTACCATCTTAGTGTTAAATGGCACTGAATATTGATGTTGAGGGGAGGGGGGGGGGGGGGGCATAAATAAAAAATCTTTATGGTGTTGCTTTAACATTTTTGAGTGCACACACATTTTGTACGCACCCACGAAAATATTCAGCCTACACCCACATCCATTCAACCATTTTTTTTCTTTTACTTGTATTCAGCAAATGACTTTCGAGTCCTTTCCAGCCGGCCATAACAAAGGTGGATAATGTGTAAAACATTAAACTAGTTATGTAACTTTCAGTCTCGCTTCGCAGAGTCGCTTTGGTTGTTCTTGCAATGAATACGAGTTCCCCTCTGACGTGAGACTGTCCCCTCTAGGCTTTTTCTTATGGCATCTTGGCACATTTCATGCCAAACTGCCAAACCTAAAGAAGTACAGTAGCCACTGGACAGCTAAGCTGCTGTCTTTCTCACTAAATGACAAGTAACTACGCTCCCAGACACCTGCAAATGAATGATTCATATAATCCTGAGGGTACACACACACACACACACACACACACACACACACACACACACACACACACACATTGCAGCATCCACCTTCTGTCACTCACACTAATACCTCAACATTTGCTGGCTTTTAGCAAAGCGTGCCTGACTTTCTCCAAATCTCACTTTAAGACATGCCTGGGTGTTTTCGCAAATCTCACAGTCTCGCCCCGGATTGTTCCACAACATGACATGAACTGACAGCAACACTTCTACCCCTGCCTACCCAGCCAACCCCCCCCCCCCCCCCCCCCCCACACACACACACACACACACACACACACACACTCACTCACACACACTTTGGCCGGACTCCAGGTTCGATTGCTCCGACAGTGCCGAGAGCGTGTCCACTGCCCCACCCAGATGTTCACACACGTGCACGCACACACACACCACGCCTCCATTGTTCTCGCCTCAGCAGGACGTGTCCCCCAATCCCTTGTCGCCGGCGGCTACACGCATCAACTATGCGTCCTTGGTTGCTGACGTGTGACGCGTGGGGCCGAGGGAGTGAGGTTGCGCTGGCCTCCCTCCAATCATCTATCAAGATCAATGTGCCAACTCGTCTGCGACGATCTGTAAAGCGAACAACTTCTAAGTGTGCCATCACA
>NC_055975.1:23043101-23048101 GCF_018492685.1 Alosa sapidissima | reverse complement strand
GGAGATGGTGGTGGATTTCCGCAGGTCTAAGCCCGCTCTGATACCAGTCTCCATTGATGGGGTCAATGTGGAGGTGGTAAGCACCTACAAGTATCTGGGTCTCCACCTGGACAATAAACTGGACTGGTCAGCCAACACTGACGCACTTTACAAGAAAGGGCAGAGCAGGCTGTACTTCCTGAGGAGGCTGCGGTCCTTCAATGTGTGCAGCAAGCTCCTCAGGATGTTCTACCAGTCTGTTGTGGCCAGCGTCCTCTTCTATGCAGTGGTATGCTGGGGAGGAAGCACAAAGAAGAAGGATGCTGGGCGACTTGACAGGCTGGTAAGGAAGGCTGGCTCTGTAGTGGGAGCTGAACTGGAGTGCATCACTTCAATATCTGACAAAAGGACCCTGAACAAACCAATCAACATCTTGGACAATGAATGCCATCCACTCTATAGCACTATTAAAAAGCAAAAGAGCTTGATCAGCTGGAGACTTCGCTCACTGCCATGCACAACTGAAAGGCTGAGGAAGTCATTTGTCCCCAGGGCCATTGAACTGTTTAATGCTTCACTAAAGGGAAGAGGAGAGATAGACTTCTCTGCTTAGTCTGTCTGCCTCTCCACCCTCTTCATGTTTGAGTACTGACTGCCCACTACTGCTTTACTACTGGTTTGCTACTGTTTTACTAATTTCCACAGCCTAATTTTTTTTACTACTGTTTTCCTGCTAAACTGTTTTTCATGCTATATTAGCACACATGATCAATGGCTTCTGCTACAATACTGAATGGCTGTAACCCTATTACCTCAACCTGTTCTTGCACTGACATCGTTTTTTTTTATAGTTTTGTATATTACCTTGTCTACATTATACTTTACTCTCCTATTTGTCCATATTATTTTATACTGGTCTCTAGACCTTATTATTGCACTGTTGCACTGTTGGACTAATGTTGGACTACTTTTAGCACCTTCACCATGACACTCACTCTCTTGAGCACCTTACCATGCACACATAACTAAAGGACTACTGTTGGACTACTTTTTGCACCTTCACCATGACATATATATACAGTCTATGGTCATTTATGGTGTTCAATGATATGGTGAACAGCCCCATGCTACCATTCTCAGTAATTGTCATAACATGAAGGTTGATGTGATTACATCTTATTAAAATCTGACACCGGCTGGTATGTATTGTTACGAGAGCTGTCAGAACTAACTGTATATATAACAGAAGATATAATGACGATAATAATGGGTATGGTGGAGCAGTGGCAGTGTTGCTGTCTGACAGTTAGAAAACCGTGGTTCCATTCCTGAACCCGCCGTTGCGAGTTTGTCTTGCTTTGCATAAAAGCATCTGGTGAATACCAGTCATTTTATTTTAAAATGGTGATACTGTCAGTGGTCATCCATTGACCATGATGTCTATTGAGAGTATAAAACTTCTGTCATGACTGTTTGACATGTTTATAACATGTTTATGCGTACACAGTCAATGAAAAGGCAATGATAAGATGGTGATATTTCTTATGCACACATTCTCAGCAACAAGATCAAAATAGACATATTCATAATGTCAGTGCACTATTCTTCACACATTATATATTATTTGAATATTGAATGCAACTAATATTATCTATGTAAACTGATTCAGCTGCATGTAATGCAACAGCATAGGCATATTTAAATTAAATAAATACTAGCTGTTAGCTTTCATGACAGCACTATTGGTAAAGCCCATTAGCAATGTAGAAGCATTTGCCTCATAAGGCTTGTTATTGACACTAATATGTTCACTTGCTGCATAAATTACAACACTATGAATACAGCACACACAGAGTGGGCAATATCAGCAGGGAATTGAGGCTTTCTAAAGAAATAATGGAATCTATTCTGTCTTAAAACGAATCATTAGGATGCTAAAGAGACCATCACACACACACACACACACACACACACCCACACCCACACCCACACACACGCCCAGAGAGAGAGAGAGAGAGAGAGATAGAGATAGATAGATAGTTAGATAGAGAGAGAGACACACACACACACACGCACACACACACACCAGTGAAAGGGTGTCATGCCAATTTGGCCGGCCAATCAGCTGCGAGGCCAGTGATTTTAACAACTGGCGCCCCAGCTGGATGGTGTGATGAGATGAGGACTGAAGTGAGGCCTTCCTGCCCTCACACATCCCCTCGGGCTGTGATAAACGCCAGTAGTCCAGCTCCACATACTTAAATCAAAACGTCGGCCCGTGGGATAATCGGCCAGACGTGGGTCTCCTTCTCCCAGTGTTTCATTTATTTATTTAATTATTCACAGAAAACAGGCCTTCGTCTGCAGCTGTAATGTGATCAAGCGTGTGATTTGTCTATCTTCTTTCTTATTCATTTATTCATTGGTGTGAGATCCAGACCAGCATTTGCAGCAGTAAGCACGCCCAATTTCTTTTCAGATCATCACAACCTCCGCGTACACACCACCACCTCCACCACCACCTCCCCACCCAACCACCCCACCTCCACCACCACCTCCCCACCCAACCACCACCTCCACCACCACCTCCCCACCCAACCACCACCTCCACCACCACCACCACCTCCCCACCCAACCACCACCTCCACCACCACCTCCACCACCACCAACTCCACCACCACCACCACCTCCCCACCCAACCACCAACTCCACCACCACCACCTCCACAACCACCACCACCACATGTTGCCCCCTCGTGATGGAGAGTGCAGGTCTCTAGCCTGAGAGGCCGAGAGGAGGAAGAAGAAAAAGAACAAGAAGAAGAAGAAGAAGAAAAAGAGGAGAAGATGGAAGTGAGGGCCAGGAAGTGGCTCCCCCCCCCCCCCCCACCCGCGTCTGTCAGCCCCCCCTGATCTCCTTACAAGACAGGCGCGCTTAAGTGCCCGTCTGTGAGCGCAATCACACCTGATGCTTGTTTAAGGAGTGGGATAAGGAAGCACAGCCAACAGATAAAAAGAATAAATGATAAATAATCGGTGAGAGATGGTGAGGGAGGGAGAGAGAGGGGGAGAGAGAGAGAGAGGGATAGAGAGAGAGGGATAGAGAGAGAAAAGGCGAAGTGCCTCGGGGTAGAATCCTGTTCTTCCTTTGATGATGCTGACAAATGCAATAAAACACTCCTATTAAAACAAAGAGGGAGGAGGGGGAGATCAAAGAACGCTATGACTCCATGATGCACACACACACACACACACACACACACACACACACACACACACACACACACACACAAAAGAGACAGGGCAAGAAGAGCAAAGAAAAAATACTCCAAGCACCACACACACACAGACAGAAAAGAATTTAAAAGTGTGATGTGTTGAGTGTGTGTGTGTGTGTGTGTGTGTGTGTGTGTGTGTGTGTGTGTGTGTGTGTGTGTGTGTGTGTGTGTGTGTGTGTCCTTGTTCTCGTTCGCTGTGGAAGAGCCTACATGTGGCCCACTCTTCTCATCCTCTGCAGGAGGAAAATCTCAATGAAAGAGTGACAAGGGAAAAAATGAGAAGGAAGAAATAACCTGGGAGGGCCACTCGATGGTTTATTTATTCAAAAGCACACGTGGAGGGGGGATGTAAGTGTGTGTGTGTGAGTGTGTGTCTGTGTGTGTGTGTGTGTGTGTGTGTGTAAGTGTGTTTGTGCGTGTGTGTGTGTGTGGGGGCGGTTCACCAACACGGGCACTCCATTCCAGGGGAGCTAGGCTTTGGTGATTATTAATTAGCTACGCCAGGACTTAAAAAAACGTTAAAAGAGGAAATCAGGGCGTACTGCACCAGTTTATCTGGGCCTCGTCATTGTGTGTGTGTGTGTGTGTGTGTGTGTGTGTGTGTGTGAGTGAGTGAGTGAGTGAGTGAGTGAGTGAGTGTGTGTGTCTGTGTGTGTGTGTGTGTGTGTTTGTGTGTTTGTGCATGTGTGCGCGTGTTTCTACACATATTTTTAAGCATTTTTTTCACAGTCTATTTTAAATGGCCTGTAAAAGTTTTGCTAGTTAGATCTCCCACACACAGTTGTCTGACAAGGCAGTGACACACTGTGCCTGGGTGTGCATGTGTGTCTGGGTGTGCATGTGTGTCTGGGTGTGTAAGTGTGTGGGTTTGTATGTCATACCTGTCAACATTTAGCTTTCCAAAAACGGGAGATTTTTTTTCCTGGGGGGGGGGGGGGGGGGGGGTCAGTGTTTATACCGGATCTGTGTTTGCATATTTAATATGTTTCATACACGTGTTTCAACACTGCATTGCATGCCAGTTATGTATCCACCAGCTGCCTGCCTGCAGCCTACTTCCAAAACTCCAAAGCTGCTTGCTGTCAGATTTGGTTACGAGGGAACAAGTTCAGTGTATCAACAACACTCAATAACAGTTTATGTGATGTGTTAATCAATTACATTCCTAACAATTTCACAACAGCTAGTTCTGGAGTAGGCCATTCAACTAGCCCGCTTGCTTACGACGAGACTCAGGCTGCGCAGTCGGCACCCGCTTCCTTATTTGGATTTTGGGTTGCCAGGTTTTAGCCTATGACAAAACGGTTGAAATTGAAACTAAGTGATCGTGTATGTGTAGGGTGTATTTCATACACAATCTGGCAACCTGAATGGATCAATGATTTTAAAATGAAGTTTGATGGCCATGCAAATTACGGGAGTTTTCCGGGAGAAATAACAAAACGGGAGGGTGCTGGGAGATGACCTTGAAATACGGGAGAAACCCGGGAAAAACGGGAGTGTTGACAGGTATGGTGTATGTGTGTCCGGGTGTGCACGTGTGTCTGGGTGTGTATGTGTGTCTGGATGTGTAAGTGTGTCTGGGTGTGTATGTGTGTCTGGATGTGCATGTGTGTCTGGGTGTGTAAGTGTGTCTGGGAGTTAAGTGTGTCTGGTTGTGTATGTGTGTCTGGTTGTGCATGTGTGTCTGGATGTGTACTGTATGTGTGTCTGGGTGTGCATGCGTGTCTGGATGTGTAAGTGT
>NC_055975.1:23025601-23030601 GCF_018492685.1 Alosa sapidissima | reverse complement strand
TCTCTCTCTAACACACACACACACACACACACACACACACACACACACACATACACAAACAAAGAACTGAACTGCTGACACTCATGTTATGGCTTGGATGCTTGAGAGTGCAGGAAATCAGATAGATGGGGAACATGAATAAAAAAGTGTTCTGCAACATTTGAAATGTTATTGATTTTACTGAGTAAATGTATCTCATCTTCCCTCTCCCTGTCTCACCCATTCTGTCTCTCTTACTCGCCTGACCAATACACACAGTGTAGTGCAGTGAAGGGGAAATAATACGTTCTACTGCATTTACACACACACACACACACACACACACAGCCCACAGACCCAGACAACATGTACACAAAGGAAATGTTTTTATTGAATGAGGCACGCAGCAGCCGAAGCCGATAGAGATATGTGGGGAGCGGCCCTGTGCCTTTGTAATTGGCGGGCTAACCATCATTTTGTTGCGCTCGGGCTTCCCTTATCGGGACCTCCATCTCTGCCGTCTTGTAAACACGCTGTCTGGCAGTGGCCAAGGCGGTGCACCACAGAGCATGTAGCAGATAAATGAAATCAAATTAGCTCCCTTGCTCAGCTTGGGGAGATGAGGGAGGTGTTTGCGTGTGTGAGTGTGTGTGAGTGTGTGTGTGTGTGTGTGTCAGGAGGGTTGGGTGGTGGAGTGTAGCGTTTATCTGTGGGGAGTGTGTGTGTAAGGGAGGGGGAGGGTCTGCCCTGGCCACACTCTCAATCCAGCCTGGGTCGAGCGCTTGCTGCAGCATTAGCGATACAGCTAACTCCGATAAGCAGTTTGCAGAGGAGGTGGGAAATGCTAAGTGTGTTAGCACACAAGCTAGGTGTGGCACTGCTGTCAGATATGAGATAACAACGCTAGCATGGCAGCTAAGTTGCGATAGCGCTTCCACAGCTAGTGAACTCTTTCTGCTCAGATAGCTGATAATGGCATAATGACATCCTCATAGGGGTCTTACTGGATCTCCCTTCCAGAACTACTGAAAACTTAAAAAAAAAACTTAAAAAAAATCTAATTAACATCAATATTTCAAGGGCAGAAAAAAAGGAAGGTAGATTTCTGAAATTAAATCTGGGCCTTTGAAGTTTTTTTTTGGTCGCAATTTGTTGTATTAATGTTGTGAGAAACACGACGAGCTAGCGCTCCTTCCTACTTAACGTTAATTAGATTTCTGTGCCATGGGGCTCCACGTCTATTTGTACCACATGCAAATGTAGTGTGTGTGTCGCACCACGTCAGGATCAAGAACAAGGCAAATCCCCGAACCTATCTTCATAGCTACACAGCCTCGTTACACAGACAGAACGCTCGACATGAAATATAAACAAACTCAGTGGCCTGGGCTACACTAACAACCAACAGCCCAAATGCGGCGCAGAAGCTAAACATCTTTTCTCTATTTGCATTGAGACGGCATTCTTGTGGTCTCGCTGGACGTTGACGATGTTTTCCAATGAGTCACAGCGGGGTCGGCCGACGATGCCGCTTCGGCGGGGTGACCTCCAGCCCTGGCGGCGCTGCTGATGCAGGTGCCGTGGAGACCGCACACTCAGCAGTGGCCTCCGGGAGCGGCAGGAGAGCCGAGGCTCTCTGACTCTCATTCTGTTCCAATTAGCTCAGTGCTCCCATTAGCCTGGCTGCCCACACGGACGGCCACACATGTCACGGCAATCAGCGCTAAGCCATCAGCCCCCTCTGTGCCTCTCTCTCTCTCTCTCTCTATCTCTCTCTCCCTCTCTCTTCATCCCTCCTTCCATTTTGCAAGCTGCATCTGCTTTTCTCTGACCTCCCTTTGTGTATATTGTGAATCTCTCTTTCCCTTTGTCTTTCTCTCTCTCTATCCTCCTCTCCGTCTTACATGTAATTCTTCTCTCGACTTCCCTCACAGTTTTCCTTTGCGTCTGTGGTGCCCCTCTGCTCAATCTGTATGACTGCTCTTTCTTTCTCTTTCACCTGCAATCTCTCTCTCTCTCTCTCTCTCTCTATGGTTCTGCATCAAATCGGCATCATTGCATCACATTGCCAGGATCACTGCCTGACCCACACTTCCTCAAAATTGTTTAGCATCAAGGACTCACTTAGCAAATCACCTCAGACATAGTTTTGGTTACAATGAAGGGGTCATCCGATTGTACAGCATTTTGTAAAATCAGTACTTCGCCAGATTTGTGTGCAGTTGTGTGAAGTTCCCTTGCTAACATAATATAAACTGGCTGGCAGACACCATGCAAATAACCAAAGACTTATTTTTGGTGACTAACGGGGTGGTTGGAATACACTATGTCTATTTCTCGGCATCTATTACAAAATCTAAGCAAGAAAAAGCCAAACAAATGACATCTATATTCAAACATAGCAGTCTATGGAGTTTGCCACTACTAACATTAGCATTTCGGTGGTGAGCTACGCAGACACAGGAAACGCACAACTAATGCCACAGTGTAGCTACAGTGTGATTCACAACCAAAGCCAGAAGATAAGAAGGATAAGGAGGAAAGAAAGAGAGGGGGAGATGAGGAGAATAAAAAAAGAGATATAGAGAGAGAGGGAGATGGGAGGGAGAGCTCTGGCAGAAGAGGCTGAGACAGCTCTAATGTGGCCTAACGGAGAAAGAGAGATACAGAGAGGGGGAGATGAGGGGGGAAAGGAAGAGAGAGAAAGAGAGGGAGAGATGAGGAGAGAGAAAGAGAGATACAGAGAGGGGGAGATGGGAGGTAGAGAAAGAGAGGGAGAGCTCTGGCAGAAGAGAGGCTGAGACAGCTCTAATGTGGGCTGGCCTAATTGCCAGCTGCAGCCCCCATACTGAGACTCTCAAATGGGGTCTCTTACCAGAGCCTATCATTCTCTTAAGACATTCTGTGTGTGTGTGTGTGTGTGTGTGTGTGTGTGTGTGTGTATGTGATTGTGTGTGTGTGTGTTTGTGTGTGTGTGTGCGTGCTGCCTGCGTGCGTGTGTGTGTGTGTACATTCTGCGTGCGTGTGTGTGTGTGCGTGTGTGTAATGTGCCATATCATATTATGGTGGGTGTGGGTGGGTACAGCAAGAAGAGTAGTTTTACCTTTTTTGGATCAGTGTTGTGGCCAAGAAGAAAGTGGTGAACAGTAGTATTTTCATATATTGCAATAAAAACACCACGACATATTGTGACATAGTTTTAAAGCCCTTGTGTGTCTAGGAGTTAATACATTTCTGAAGACAAGTAAAAATATAGCCGCAAGCGGCAATGGCGGGCCCGAGCACCTGCGGGCCGCAACTCGTGACATTTCGGAATCCAACAATGCACCGACGTGGTCCATTTGTGAAATGTACATATTTGATGCGTGTGCTATTTTTTTGTATTTTATTTTCTGGCACACAAAATTTCAGATCAATCAATAAAGGCATTGCCAATTTCTGGCACATGTTCCTGCTTGGCCAGGTGGTGGCGCTATACTAGGCAGGCCCATTGGGTGTCTGGATATCATCATAATCATAATATCTATTAACCTGAGAAGTTTCAGACCATTCATTCAATGCACTGTGACTTTATGACACATTTCCTGTTTATGTGGTGAGATATTAAAACTAGGGGTGTGAATCTCTCATGTTAAAGACAATACAATTCACATCTAGATACATGGGCACGATTTAATACAAGAAAAGATACATGTTCATAAAAAACGATTCAGTACGATTCAATGCGATTCAATGCAGTTCGATGCAGTTGAAGAATGGAAAGCATTCTGAAAGATTTTTTATCATTTGCTTAAGGTGCACATTATTTTTATATTATCAATTATCATGGTCATGTCAATTAGGCAAAAACAAATGTGTGAATATGATTATCTAAACTGAAGTTTGTATCATATGCTGTATTGAAATGAAAAAAAAGAATAGTCTACCTTTCAGTCAAACACAGCAGCCAAATACAACATAAAAATACATTTTTATAGACTTTATAGAGTTATATCTGATTGTTTTCAAGGAGCTGTAGCCTATTGTTGAGGTAAGACAATACCGAAATAAAATAAAACTGTGCTTAAGATGCACCTACCAAATTTGCACCTACCAAATTTGGTGTGTGTAGCTGAAAGTATATGCCCACCACGGGATCAGTCATCTAAGGGGGTGTAAGGGGGCGCTAGCGAGTCCCTTGGCCATGCCCGGGGCCAAGCTTTTGTACCTAGCTGCTTTGTGTGACACCTGACGTGTGTGCCAAATTTCAAGAGTTTTCGACCATGTTAACCACCTCAAAAACAGGAAAGCAAAAAAGTGGAATAACAATAATAATGAAAAAAAAAAATAATCCTTACAAAAACAATAGGGCCTTGCGCCCTTCGGTGCTCGGGTCCTAATAGGAGTCTGTGCGTATTTGCTAAGGTTTGTGTTTGAGTGTCAGTGTGTGTGTGTGTGTGTTTGTGTGTATGTGTTGATAAGTGTTCTGATAATGAGTCTGGGTATAATAATTGCTTAAGACCACTCAGGAGCCCACTCAATCTCAGGCCATAATAGAACCATGACAGCCAGGGCCAGCAGCACTTTCAACAGCTTTGAAGCCGACAGGCTAAATGAGATAACTTAGATGGTTATGAAACATTTACCTACTCAAAAGACTCTTTTCTTTCTTAAGTTTTATGTCTTACCTAAGGCTTTCTCTCTTTCTCTATCTTTTTCTCTCTCTCTACCTACCTCTTTCTGTCTCTCTCGATAGACTGAACACACTCTCCACGTGCCTAATGTCTGGTATATTCCAGCTACACAAACACACACACATTAACATGCATTCAATCATACCCATTACCAGTGTTGGGAGTAATGCATTAAAAAAGTAATGTAATTACAGTAATGCATTGCTTTTTGCTGTAATGCAGTAATGTAAGGCATTACCAATACAATTTCAGTAATATTTTACTCGGTACAATTCTCAGTAACTGAAGTTACTTTGCTTTTTAATCCAAAATTGAGAAATGCTCAATTGGCACCAGAGAATATTATCC
>NC_055975.1:23005601-23018101 GCF_018492685.1 Alosa sapidissima | reverse complement strand
GCTCCCCACAAATGCAAACAGTCACTTGGCTGTCCTCGTTCCTTCGGTCGTCCGTCCCCCTTTTCGCTCTCTTTGCCTTGGTCCCTGTGTCTCTGCGAGTGCACCGGGTGAAGAGGAAACTGCGGTGACACTTATCACCGGGTGAATGCCATCGCGTGCCTCTCACCAACACCGAAGCAGCGAGTGAGCAATCAGTAGAGACAAGCGTGAAGTAATATGAACGCTTACCATGTTAATGCTTAGTGAAATTCTGTTGACAATACCAACTAAATGGTTGGTAATCATCTGAGGTTTTAATTCACAGCAAATTAATTGTAAGAAAAAAGTACTTATTAGGGAACAAATCACATAATTCTTCACAAAATGTTTGGAACTTTTTGAGTCCTTGCTTGTCAAAGATAGGAACATATAAGATTTCCGGAATGAAATTCGGATCTTTTGAGAGACTGTTTAGTTTTTCATTTCTGAAGATCAGACAGAAGCATCTGAGATCAATGAGACAGTAGCCTGCTCTCAGAAATACACAGATATACACATGCGCACACAGGAACATGCACACACACACACACACACACACACAAATACACAAACACACACACACACACAGGAGCGCAGGAGATATTTTGAAAGTGAGGGGGACCAAATTGTGAACACAAACCCATAGTGAGATCAGATTTCCAGATATCGGATCGCCACCTCTGGCCCACTTTCGACCATAAACTTGCCAGAATATTAAGATACCGGTAATACCATTGATTGTTTTCAAAATATGTTTTAATAAAAATGGTCAATTCTACTTTTATTTATTTATTTTAGATTTATTTCACACTATTTGGGCCAATGGTAGAATACTCTAAAAGCAACATGGGATGTTAATATTTTATGAAGCCATGAATGAATCATCATGCCTATGATCCAAACATAGACTACATAATCAAATAGCCTAGTTAGGCCTATACTTAAATTGTCTGGTATAAACCAAATCAACTCTCCACTATGTGTTTGCAGTTAATATGTATGCAATGTTAGAACATGGCTTAACAAGTTACCAGTCCAGAACACACAGAAAATTGACTTAGGGACCGTTCGTTATTTATAAACGGGGCCACCGGAGGAAAATAAGGGAGGGTCATGTCTTTTTATTCTTTGTTGAGGGGAGGGTCACCTAACTTTATTTTGTCTAGGAGGGGTGGTCACCCATCTTTTGTATGAATGAAAACAGCAAAAAATCAAAGTGGCTTTTTTGATTGTTGATTTCTGTCGCCATATAACGTTCTCTTTCGTTCCATAGCTCTGTCAACATCGAACAATGAAAATAAGGGAGATTTCCCGGGTTTCTCACGCAAAATACGGAAAATGTCAACATCCCTCCCCATTAACGTTGGAAGGTTGGAGCAACAAAGTAGCCTACTTTATTCACGCCTAACAGCCTATATCCATTTGGTCAACTTTATCCAGCCCTAAAAAAGCTACATTTAACTTTGGTTTACCTGTAGTTTAGGCTACCGTGTAGCCTAGCCTAACTTTAAACAGTGTGCATGCTTATAAAGCATACTTGTGCTTCATTCATCCACACATCCAGCTCCTAACGTTTTGACTAGCATTTCTACCAATTGACCTTGTTCCTGCCCATCTCTAGCTTTGCTGAGCTCCATCCTTTCTGTTTTTGTTGTATGCAAAAAAATATATAGTAGGCCCTTTTTTATTGGTAACCAGCAACAAGTGCAATTTGTTAATCGCCGTCATTCTCTCTCCAACAAAAATGTGTTACGTTCCAAGTAGCAGTGCGTAATTCTGCTTCATAAAGTTGAACAAATACATTGGTCATATAAATAACCAGTTTATGGTCTACAGTGTAGAGTTGGTAAGTTATGGTAGGCCAACACTGCAAGTGCCAATGAATCGTGCTCTCATGACACCCATGTCGTTAACTTAAATAGGCCTACTGTAGGTTAACATCACTTGCATTCAAGCAAGAAAAACTATGATTTGAATACATCTGTTTCTCTGGAAGGGCAAGGGGTAACAACAGGACAACACAGAGACAGGCCAGAATGCAGGACTAATGTTATGAGAGTATTACAGTAATATGGGATATTCTACGGGAAAATATTAAAACGGCAAGACAGCGGGGAAAAGTTAAAATGATAGGCCTAAACCCGGAAAATGTTGGCATGTTAGGTATTTTTCGGTCCCTGTGATTATTTGTGAAATTGTGCAAACGGACTTTTCAAGTCATTTGAGAAGTAAGGAATGTAGCATGCTCCCAAATTGACGCTCGTCTGAGAATTTGAGTTTTGGATAATGTTCAGCTTCGGCAGCTTTACAATGACTGAGGAAGCCTAGAGACGAGTCCATAGCAACAAGTTCATGTGTTGAATTTGTTATTACCCAGTGTGCTTTGTTGAATTGTCTCAATGTTTTATTGTTTTATTTCATGTGAATACTACGGAGCCCTAGAGGTGTCATCGCAAAATGTTTTGCATGTTGAGAGAATGTGCGCTCATTTTACTACATTGTGCGCTCGTTTTACTAAATTGTGCTCTCGTTTAACTAAATTGTGCTCTCGTTTAACTATATTGTGCACTCGTTTTACTAAATTGTGCGCTCATTTTACTACATTGTGCGCTCGTTTTACTAAATTGTGCTCTCGTTTAACTAAATTGTGCTCTCGTTTAACTATATTGTGCACTCGTTTTACTAAATTGTGCGCTCGGTTTACTAAATCGTGTGCACAATTTACTATATTGTGCTCTCGTTTTACTATAGTGTGAGCTCATTTTACTAAATTGAGCTCTCATTTTAAGCATAGTAAAACAAGGGCACAGTTTATTAAACGAGTGCACTATTTACTAAAACGAGCGCACGATTTACTAAAACGAGGGCACGATTTATTAAAACGAGGGCACGATTTATTAAAACGAGAGCACAATTTGTGAACATGGTTATAGAACATTGTGTGCACGATCTACTTAAACGTGGCCACAATTTGTAAAACGTGCACTCAATATTGTCTTGACACATGTAAACATGAGCACGTTATAGTATATTCGAGATCTCGATCTACTAAAACGCACCCACGAATAATTAAAACGTGGGCTCGAAGACATTAAATTGTGTGCACAAAAACGTAGTGTGGTGTCAAGGGGTATCCCCGGGAATTACGTCGGGAGGTGTGTCGCTTGTAGTGACGTAGAGGGAATCTCATTGATTGCAGTGCACCTGGATATAGCCCCGTTAGGTAGGCTGTAGGTGGGAGAGCAGATGATTGTGTGTGTTTGCACAGGCCCCTTGCCATCATCGTCCAGCTGAATGTTTGCCGAAGTTTTGAGTGTTTGTTGAGGTCCAAGTGTATGCAGAGCTGTGGTGTTTATCGCGAACAGTGTGAGCTGGGCTACATGGCCTGAGAAGCTGAGCATCGTGAACGCCACTGTTTATGTCTCCTGTTTCATAGTCCGTATCAAAGCTTACCTCGTTGTGTGCATCATATTGGTGTGCGGGTGGGTTATATGGTGAGGCCCATCGGGCGCTACAGGCCGGGAACCTTATTGTATTGGGTATTAGGCTACCACTAATACGCAGTAGCCTATTTGTACCAACAGTAGGTCTACGTGTTGTAATTGTTTGGGAGCTTGTCGCTGTGATGTGCTTCGATTGCCTTCTAGACCTCACAGTTAACGTAGGCTTTAGTCAACAATCCAAACAATGGCTGTTGCACAATGTTCTCGCTTTGACTGATATTTTAGACCTTTTATATCATTATTATTATTTATACATTCCCCTTCTTTTCTTTCTATTTATTATTATTATTTGTATTTGATTTTTGTTATTATTACTATTATTATTATTATTTGCCTTTTGTATCTTTTATTGTTCTTGTTTTGTTGTTTTGATTATTGTTGTTGTTTTGTAACTCAGGGCATTGCTGTAAAAGAGCTTAATGCTCAGTCAATTGCTCCCTGAATAAAAAACGGTTGATGATGATGAAACCATCCTGACCACCTAAAGGCTTTAATTAGCTGCCTACGGTTATCATCACATTACCAATATGAACTGTTGCAGACAGCTGTAGGACTAGCAGCTAGTCCATGCCAAGGTAACACGAAGTTGCCACCACAGCACAGCGAGCGGTGAGAAAATGGCGGGAATTACTAAATGTGAGCACGAAATACATATTTCGAGAGCTCAATTTAGGCCTACAACGGGGTCACGTTGTATTAATTCGAGGGCTCAATTAAAGGAAAACGTGCTCACAAATTATCACAACCAGAAAAAATATCACTTAAAGTGAGCTCTCCCGGGCTCCGTAGAATACTTACTAGAGGAGTAACTTATTTCAAGTAGCCTAGGCTAATGCAGTTGCAGGAAGTGTGCATTTAGTTTCCATGCTTATTGTGTTTCCACAACAATGTTAGTGAATAAATCTATTGAAATGGCCACCATCTTGGTGAAGTGTGATGTGTAAGATCAGAAAGCAGAGGGTGAGTTTAGAAACATAAAATACGTCGATGTGTTTTCATAGCGCTTTATAGCGTGGGCGGATGGTATCAGCAATTGACCGGTAAGGGTCATGTTTTTTTGTTAACACTTCTGGTGGATCGTTGAAAATGTTCTTGCAGCCAGGGGAGGGTCATGCAACTTTTGATTGAAGCACTCAAAATCCCTCCGGTGACCCCGTTTATAAATAACGAACGGTCCCTTAATAATCAACTACTATTTGTTCCAACAGCATTCAAACAAAGCATTTATAAAATTAAAAAATAAATACTGTTACTGTAGTAACTGCTACCACATTATCCCAAGCTTCAAAGAGCTCCCCACGTCTGTGACAGGCAGACGTGACACCGCTAAATTCTCAGCTTGTTTATACCCCACACTGAAAGCGTAAGAATTCGCTATAGGCCCATCACTCTGGGGTGTGGTAGCCTGCTCTCTGGGATGTATGCCCCAAGGTAACTGACGTATCCAATTTGTGTCTTGAAATTTTGTTTGAAATAAATGTCTTAGAACAAAAACGTTGGGTATAGACTTGTATTTTATAGTTAGGCTAGTGAAAACGAGTTGATCAGTAGGCTACTGTAGTTGAGTTTGTTATCAATAAACATAACAGCTAATGGCATGTTGAGCAGGAGACTAGGCTACCATAAATCCTCAAATTATGCCCGGGATTGATTCTATTTATAGCCGGACAAATAATGGCAGGTTCCCATATACAAGATAGGGTAACAATTGCCTATACCAAAAATTGCCATCAGTCCACCAGCACTAGAAGACATTGTTTCGATTTAAGTCAATTAAATAACACCTCTTCTTAATATTTTATTATTTTGTTGGTTGGATTAATAGCCTACGGTTGGCAAAGAAAAGTCGTTTTCCTACCATGGGTCTCCAACACACGTTCTCAAGCTCACTCTCTTTCGAGGTACAGTAATTGCCAGGCCAGCCTAGGCTACTACATTTAAACACAATTGTTGCGCGACTCAAGGCATTCCAGCCTACAAATTTAATAAAAAGTACTAAATCATGCATAATTAAACAATAACTCAATTTAGGCTACTTGGCTACGCAAAAAGGTTTTGATTAGGCTACAGCACAACCCCTATTCAATGAATGGCTGCCTTGTCTCGCAATAAACAGCGGCATTTGTTTCACTTCAATGTCACAATCCCGACACTTTTTCAACTGCATGAAACATAACAGTGAACCATCAAATATCTCCCAGATTTCAGTGCCCATCAGTCTCAACATTTAGCAATATAATCAAACAGTCCAAAAGTAAATTAAATCCCAAACCAAACCGAAAATGTTATGCTTTTGATAGCCTACTGGTATGCCGCTCCAAACGAAACGCATGTCTAAATGCAGGTTAGAAATTTAAAAAGCCTGCCTCGAATAGCCTACCAGCTAGCCTCAAATAAAGATGCTGTGCTTTGCAAATGAGGATAATTTGAGGATTTACGGATTATTTTATGATGGTTGTTAGTAGACAAACTGGCTTCAGATATCCAACAGAGTGAATATGAGATTGTGCAGTTTTACACTGTAGATGACTGTGGTTAGTGATGTGATGCTGTTAATTGGGAGTTTTACATAGTTAGCGCAAACCCTATAGGTTATTATTTATTTAGCGTACCTATAAGGGTTTTTTTTCCTTATCAAAAGTGAGGGGGACGACGGCCGTCTCTTCAGCACTACGGGGGACATATCCCCCACATCCCCCGTGCCTCCTGCGCCCCTGCACACACACACACACACACACAGATGAGCAAGGTTACGGTATACTGAAGCTTTGACGGCTAAGAGTGGTTTGGATGTCTTTGCCTCACACTGTGATTTTCCGTTTCAGCGGCCACTTAGTCCCAACACCACATTTATGTCACTCTCCGCCAGTTTGTGCTCAGCTGTCTGTTACCTTTCGGTCTTTTACTCTCTCTTCCACTCAACTAACACAAACAAACTTTCTCTCTCTTTCTCTCTCTCTCTCTTTCTCTCTCTCACACACACACACTCTCACAAATACGCACGCACACTCACACTTCCCTTTGACACCACTTCCCAAAAGCAGTGAAGACCATTAACGTTCAGCTTCCACCTGTGTGTGTGTGTGTGTGGTGTGTCTGTCTGTGTGTGTTTGTGTGTGTGTGCGTGTGTGTGTGTTGTGCAGTGCTTAATTTGTAAAGTGGGAGGTGCCGGAGTGCAAAGGCGGGGTGCATCCGGCGACTCAAAAAAACCTGCGTACATAGCTCTGACTAAAAAAAATTAAACATTGCGGTGTGTACACCAGGGCAATGTTTATTAACTTCAGAACTTGCAACACACTGCACTGCATGGGTGTAAAATGTAAAAAAAAACAAAAAACAGCAATTATTCATTATCAAATTATCGAAAAAAAACTAGACAAACAATATGCATAGGCCTATGAAGGTATATTGGGTGCAAAAGTGTCGAGCACGATCCAGGATCCAGATTCGAGCACTTGTGTCAATTGACTTGTAGTCGTGCAAGAAAATCAAAGCGATCTGTAGAATTTTATTAATGAGAAATTATTTCACAGATGCACAACTTCGGATGCATTAGTTCACATTTACGCACGAATGTTGTGCATGTTCTCAGATTATGAAACACGGATGTGCAAATGTGTTTCGCACCAACTGCGCTGCAACGATTGGAGCAAAAGTGTCGAGTGCATGACTCTTGAAAGTTGTGACTCACAGGATAGGATTTGTGTACCTGTAAAAAGGATTTGTGAACCCATAGCCCCTATTTTGTGTTAACAAGATATAAAAAAAATATGTACAACTTCAACTTTACTGTTACACATTTATGACTTTAGTGTGCACATGCAAAATCTGCAGTTAAATGTGCTCGCCACTTTTGCACCCAATATACCTTCATATAGGCCGAAATAACAACACATAGGCTATTCATGGGTTTCATCAGGTCCCTTTCCACAGGTGTATAAAATCAAGCACCTTAATTATCAATGCAGACTGCATGGTGCTTGATTCATACACCTATGGAAAGGGACCTAATGAAACCCATGAATAGTATGCTATATATTGCAATGATGACCACCCAGCAATCAATAATCAACTAGATACAGCGTGGAATTATTAGTAATTTCTGATTGACACATCTGAACGCCTATCTGAACCCCTATTCCCCCGGACACTTCCCCCTAATCTAAGCACATCGGAACTGACACATAATATGACACAGAGAGGGAGCGGGAGACAAACAATCACGCGCGCACACACACATACACACACACAAGCGCACACACAGACCGGGAAAACAGGAGATACAGGGGAAACAACAAAACAGTCCAACAAGGGCTAACAGGCCCGTCGCTAGAAGGCAAGCAAACCAAGAAATTGCTTGGGGCCCCGAGCTGGCCAGGGGCCCCAAAACAACGACTGGTTAAAAATAAAATGCAACGACAAACTGTGAGCGTCCCTTTGATAGTCAATGCAGTAAAGTGCAACGACACTGTTACCGGCAATACCGGGATCCCCTCTCTAGTCGCTGACAGCAGCCAGCCAGCCAGGTTTGTGGTCTCTGCTGCTGCCGTGAAAACATAAAACCTCGGCTGTCATAATGAAGCGGAGTTATGCGTCCGGAAGCCAGAAGAGAAAGGAAGATGATGACAAGAAAAAACTTAGTGGTAAGTGATAAATTACACTGGATAAAATAGCTCTACTTGTCTTGTACAAATGGTGTAATGTCGCAGCAGGTAGGCTAGCCTAGCAAAAAATGCTTATGTTAACTACCTCCCTGACGGCCCATGCTGCTTGTAACAAACTAGAACAGTTAGCGCAACTTTTTTTTTCAAACGGACGGAATATGGTTACATACGGGATAAGGAAGACGCAGATCTGTTCCAGAATCACTGTTTATCGTATTTAATGACATAACATTGCTATAGCTTTGTAATAGGTTTTGATCTGGCAGACTGGAACATTCATGTCTAGAAGCCTAGTATTCATGCACGCCAGCTGTTTACTGTCTTTAAAGCATCAGGTGCGTCTGTCTAATTCTCAAACAGCAGAATGCTTAAATGCTATGTTAAGCTACAAGTGGGCCTAGGTCAATGTATAACATTAGCTTGGGATGTTTTTACAGTAAGCATTGGTAGTTGTGAAAGCAGCTGCATCCCTTCTAAATATCAAAATATGGAAATGCTAACATATCTTTTCTTTCTCCCTCAAGGTGCTTTGCTTAAATTTCTCAGCCCTCAGGCTCTTCCTAAGGATACCTCCACTGATGAAGATGACCTGAAAGGTTAATGTTGTGTGTGTGTGTGTGTGTGTGTGTGTGTGTGTGTACTTGTATTTATGTTGGATTTTTAAATTGCTATACAACCTGCACTCTTTATAGTTTGAACAATGCATCCTTTTTCTGCATAAGATGGCAGTGTTTTATTTTCTCACTTTGTGAGAACTGAAAAATGTTAATGTGAGTGTGTGTGTGTGTTTAAGTATGTTGGATTTAGTTAGTGCACTTTTTTGCATTTATATTGGATTTTATGGTACGGTGGTGTTTTTGCAAATGTTCAAAACTAATGCACAGTATATATATGCAACTGCAGTATTGCACTGTCAATTTTTTTTATTTATATAAACTGTGGGTGAACTTAAACTGTATGGCTATGCGGTGGTTCCTGTACGCTTTGCGTGCGGGGCGGGGGGGGGGGGGGTGGGCCTCCATGTCCATTTTGCTTGGGGCCCCCAAATTCCTTGAAACGGCCCTGAGGGCTGATAGCCTTGGCGCTAAAGTATGCTATATATTGCAATGATGGCCACACCCAGTAATCGTTGATCAACTAGATACAGCGTGGAAGCGCGATTTCTTCCTACCGTAGCCTAGGCCTAGGCTACTTGTTTAAAATGGCCCATACAGCATCCAGACCACCGGCGGCCTCCATTACCCTGCTTCTTTCTCTACACCTAGAAATCCATGACCTCACGTAAGGAAAGGGGTTGAACCGGGCAAACGGTGGGCCGACAAGGCAAATGGGGAGGAGATGGTAGAGGTGGTATTCCCTGAAAGCCCTGATGACATTCCGCGGGGTATCGATGCAAAACTGCTGGCAGAGCGTCTCAACTTCTCTCTCCCAGAACAACGCGTCACCCTCCTGTGGCCAATATTGTGGATAAAGCACTTTCAAATCCTCGATAGCTTGTTGTATCCTGTTTGGTCTTTCCCCTATTTCTAAAGACTAATAAGAAAGATATCAACATTGAACAATACACAAATAGTAATTTAATTATTTTTTATCGTTTAGGCGATTTATTTTTTATATTGACGTAAGAGTTGACGGATCCAATAAAAAAGGTTCCGGATCCAACGTTGGAGGTGCCGGAACTGTTCTGGCTCAAATTAAGCCCTGTGTGTGTGTGTGTGTGTGTGTGTGTCTATGCACACGCTGCATGTGTTGTGTTGGGGGGTATTGGTGCACACATGCATGTGTTGTGTGAGTCTGTGTGTGTGTGTGTGTGTGTGGTGTTGTGGTGGTGGTGGTGGGGGGGCAGACTTCAACATGGGTAAAACATGTATGTATGCTCTTTGTGCAAGTATATGTATATGTATGCATACACACACACACATACACACACACACACACCACTATATACACCTTCCTACATGCTTCATAATTCATGGAATGCCACACTGTCTACCACTGCATTTCTTTAGCTTTGGGTTTAAACACACAGAAATATTCATTCTTTTCTTCACCACTAGGCAATGCCTTCTTCTCACTCTGACACAGAGAAGAGGTGGGGGGATAGAGAGACAGCCAGAGAGAGAGAGAGAGAGAGAGGGAGAGAGGGAGAGAGAGACGTTAATAAGTCATGAGTGACAATTCAATTACTCTCAGCAAATATTTAAATGCCTCCTGCTTGCATCTCAGCCAGGATGCTTGCCTGCCAAGACCATTCTGCTGTTTACGACGTTCAAGGAAACTAACAGCAAAAATGGCCTATTTAAGATATTTGAGACATCAGGCTTCCAAAGAGAAGCTATTTTAGTTTTTTGGTAGATACATCTACCTCCGTTACGAGTGGCTAAATTTTGGACAGTATTATATGAAAAAGTCTTGACATTGAAAAAGTCTTGACCTTGTCTTTGAAGTGAAGGAAGGCTTAAAAATCAGAGCTCTGACGAAACTTGGTAAAAGTTTCTAATGTGTACAAAAGGGTTCAATAAACGTTCTCACCGAGGTTAAAAAGCCCCTCACCAATACGGGGGAGTCGCTCTGCGGAACAGTAGACGCGTTGTTATGACCAGGGGAGCTATGCTAAGAGCTGCTAATGCATTTAAATCAATGCAAATTCCCCCCTTTTCCTCTGGCTTTCGCGCCCCTGTGCAGAGAGACGCAGGGCAGAGAGAAAGAGAGAGAAATAAAAAATGAGGGAGAGAGAGAGAAAGGGAAAATAAAGAGAGGTAGAGAAAGAATGGGTGAGTGTGTGTTTGAGAGAGCTACAGTAGAATGAAAGAAAGAGAGGTTGAGCTGTTTTGGAGAAAAAGAAAGAAAGAAAATGACAGACAAAGATTGTGTGTGTGTGTGTGTGTGTGTGTGTGTGTGTGTGTGTGTGTGTGTAGTAAAAAAAGAGAAAGAAGAACACAAACAAAGAGAGAGAATGTTGTTATGTGATTCCACCCAGTCTGGGCCACTTGGTGTCCTCACACGGTCTTTACTGTCACATTATACTGTATCTGTAAAGGGGAGCACAAATGCAGGCTCATGAAAAGAAGGTCTGTCTGTCTGTCTGTCTTTGTGTAATGAGTGTATGTGCCTGTGTGTGTGTGTAATGACTGTGTGTGAGTGTGTGTTTCTGTAATGTATGTGTGTGTGTGTGTGTATCTTTGTGGACTGTGTGTCTGTAATGTGTGTGTGTGTGTGTGTGTGTGTGTGTAATGTGTAATGTGTGTGTGTGTGTGTGTGTGTGTGTGTGTGTGTGTGTGTGTGTGTGTGTGTGTGTGTGTGTGTTTGTCTTCCTGATTCTGCCTGGCATTCTGAGAAGCACTGCAGGTACCTAACAACAGGTGCCCACTCTGGCAGCAGCTGGCGTCGCCAATTCTGCCACAAACGCCGGGGACCCGCAGGGAGACAGAGGGCCCTGCCAAACCGGCGAGTATGACGCCCAGCCCCCCGTTAACACTTGCCGCTGCCGCTATCTGAGGCCAACTCCCCAGCCATAGTTATGCGGCCTGAGGGAAGCTAGTTCCGCTAGCTGCTCACGCGTGCTGTCTCGTTCACACTCTCTGTGTTCACACACTCTGCGTTGTCCTCGCCATCTGCCAGGAGAAGGCATCAGCACAGAGCCGTGATGGTGACGGCATGCACTGCAGGCTGCAGAGGTATTGAACACGAGGCCGACGGCTTTTGCACGCCCAGAGCAACCGGTGTGTGTTTTGGTCAGTGAGGTTGTACTTAGCTTATTGTTATTTCATCTGGTATTTTCTTTACCTAGTACATCATGTGGTGTGTTTGTGTTTGTGTCTGAGTGGATGTGTGTATGTCTGTGTGTGTGTGTGTGTGTGTGTGTGTGTCTGTGTGTCTCCTGGTGTGTGTGTGTGTGACAGACAGTTCATTGCCTCCCCTCCTTCTAAGACTCACTTACAGCGTAAATTAGCTATTCCCAAAAAAAAGACAGAACAAAAAAGAATTGAAATGAGAGAAAATTGGCAAAAATTGGCAAGAGGAAGTATTCCTCACTCAGAGATGCAATGACTCAGAAGTCTTGAAGACAACTGTGCCAGGATCAAGTGAATGTGAAAGAGATGTTCTCGCTCGACAGTGCATGCCATTCCACAGAGCTGCCTTTTAAGTAATGGTTCCTATGGAGCCAAACCAGCAGTTGATTCCTCGCCATATGGTTCACACACACTGCGGAGGACACCAAGAGTACACGTACAAACACACACACGGTTAAAAACACACCAACAGATGTAAACATATGCACAAACATATGTACATGTACACACACACACACACA
>NC_055975.1:22978101-22983101 GCF_018492685.1 Alosa sapidissima | reverse complement strand
CCCAATTAGTCAGCAAAGTCAGAGATAAACACTTTTAATCAGACCTCTTCCGATAGCTATTCTTGTTTTCTCCATTCAATGCATTAATCCCTTTTTCCTACTCTCTCTCTTTCCTTCTCTCTCGCTCCCTTGCTCTCTCTTTCCTTCTCTCTCGCTCCCTTGCTCTGTCTTTCTTTTGCCGCTCTCATTTCCTTGCTCATTTTCTCTACCCCTCTATCTCTCTCCCTCCTCTTTTTCCCCCTCTCTCAGCGTTTATCTCTACTTTCTCATTTAAATTGGATGTTTTCCAGATGGTGTCTGTTCATGTTTTTTTTCTTTCCCCCATCCCCACCAGAGCCACTGATGTTTTTGGTGCGGATAAAAGTGCACTGAGGAGTGTCGCCAGAGGAGAGTGGAGTGCTGTGATGTGACCTGTGTTTAAGCACAGTGTATTCTGATTACGCCCAAGCTGAGCTCCATTATGTTTAATGAGCGACCCTGGCCTCCTCCTCTCCCTCTCCCTCTCCCTCTCGCTCGCTTGGGCTCCCTCTCCAGCTATTCCGGGCAGATCCGGATGGATCCTCAGCGGGGGTTTCGGGGGCAGAAGCGAGAGATCGGGGCAAGGGAATAAAAAAAATTTTTTTAAAAAAAAGCGCTGTGTAATACGCCCGTGGATCTCAAAGAGGATCAAGAGAATGTGAGAGGGGGAGAGGAAGAGGGGGATGGCAGACGGTGAAAGGGAAGAAGAGCGAGAGAGAAGAAAAAAGAGATTTCACCTCCCTCAGGTGGTCTCTCTCTCTCTGTCTTTTTCTTTCGTGTTGCTTTGTTCTCTATCTCTTCTTACTTGTATGTGTGTTTGGGTGTGTGCCATGTAGGTGGGACAGGTGATCTGTCCTTGCCTGTAGATATGTAGAATTAATAGGATCACTTCTGAGGGGGAAAAAAACTATGAAAATCCAGAATCAAATTACCACCATTCTTTGAAATTGATTTTTATATCATTTTATTTGTATATGATATATTGTGAATAATGTAAAATGATAGACCTTGTTGATTCTTGGTTGATGATATGATCCACAGTACATAGTGGGTGTATGTTGTTGGATTATCTCACATGTTTGACATACAGTATATGCGATGTACTTTTAGCCATATGGATGGTGTATTTTTACCCGTGTGTGTGTGTGTATGTGCGAGCGTGCATGCGTGTGTGTGTGTGTGTGTGTATGTGCGAGCGTGCATGCGTGTGTGTGTGTGTGTGTGTATGTGCGAGCGTGCATGCGTGTGTGTGTGTGTGTGTGTATGTGCGAGCGTGCATGCGTGTGTGTGTGTGTGTGTGTATGTGCGAGCGTGCATGCGTGTGTGTGTGTGTGTGTGTGTGTGTGTGTATGTGCGAGCGTGCATGCGTGTGTGTGTGTGTGTGTGTATGTGCGAGCGTGCATGCGTGTGTGTGTGTGTGTGTGTGTGTGCATGTGTGTGTGTGTGTGTGTGTGCATGTGTGTGTGTGTGTGTGTGTGTGTGTGTGTGTGTGTGTGTGTGTGTGTGTGTGTGTGTGTGTGTGTTATTCTCCCTCCGGCAAACAATAAAAACAATATTTAACACCTGTCCTCAGAGGTGATTAGACACTGGCAGCTGCCACATGGTATGCAAACTCTCTTTTCATCAGTCTCTCTCTATCACACTTTCCCTTTTTTCTCCTTCCAGTTTTGTCATCTCCTTCAATGACATGTTCTGCCTTGTGCATCCCAATGACCCGCTTTGATTGATATTCGGGGCGTGGCAATTGGCACAGACAAAATTGCATGTCTAAACAAAAAAAACAAAAAAAGAAAAGAAAAAATGGCAGGGAATTGAAATTCCGATTTGGTCCTGCCCCAGTTTTAGCTCATATACATTTATATTGTGTTTTGGGTGGAGGCGGTATTTGGTATTTGGGAGGTGAGTTTGGGGGTGGGTGGGTTGGGGGGGGGGGGGGGTGGGGGGGGGCGAGGAGGGGGTGTTGGGGCTTAGAAGGAGGAGGTGGGGGTGCAGGCAGACTAGCTTGGCTCCAGGATGGGACTTTAGATATGATCTCATAAGTAAGTATGCACAGAGCCGCGCCTTCTGCCCTATTCTCCTAACGCCGATGCAGAAGGATAGCAAGGAAGACAGGCACGGCAGATAATAAATCCCCCCTCTGTAATCAGCTATTTGTTTGCATGGTTGACAGGAGCTCCTCTGGTAGAAGAGGGTTTTAGTGTGTAAAAAGAGGCAGACAGCGAGGAGACAGAAGCGAGGGGAAGAATGCAAAGGAGGAAAGATGGGTGTAAGGAGAATGAGGTAACTGATTTAAAAAAAAAAAGGCATTTGGCGGAGAGTGCCACTTTGCTTTAAAGTCAAGAGAAAAATGTCACCTGCACGGAACAGTTTAAAACATCTGAAAGCTTAAATCTGTGTGTGTGTGTGTGTGTATGTGTGTGTGTGTGCGCATGGTGAAGTAAAAAGGTAATGACTTTGGTTGAATGGATTCTTATGACAAAATCCTCTACTCCAACATGGGTGCACTCAGCCATAATCTCTGATGCTGCTGACCTTATGGTGGATTGGACCTGCAGACAGCTGTATTTTGAATGCCATTAAACATGTGTGTGTGTGTGTGTGTTTGTGTATGGGAAGTGGTGGGAACGTCTAAAACCAGGTGACATTAAACAGGTGTGTGTCTCAAAGTCAAAGTCAAAGTCAAAGTCAGCTTTATTGTCAATTCCTTCACATGTTCCAGACATACAAAGAGATGTGTGTGTGTGTGTGTGTTAGAGAGAGAGAGAAAGAGAGTGTATGTGGGTGAGTGTATGTGGGTGGTTGCACAGGTTGGGAGTGCATGTGTCTAGAACCAAATGACATTAAACAGGTAAGTTTACAGGGAGTCTGTGAGCTGCCAATGCAGACAGCTGTGCTTTCTATGACATTAAGAAGGTGAGTCTCTCTCTATCTGTGTGTGTGTGTGTGTGCGTGTGTGTGTACGTGTGTGTGTGTGTGTGTGTGTGTGTGTGTGTGAGAGAGGGGGGGGGGGTGTTCTTGTGTGGAAGCTGGTAGAGCAGGTGTGGAATATAGGTGCATGTTTGTGAGTCTGTGGGTGTATGCCGCCAAAGGCAGGAGATATTAAAGTAACCTGCACCTCTCAGTCTAGGTGTGTAATCGTCTGAGCTATAAATGGGAAAATCTCTTTGGGCCGGCAAAACCCAGCCATGGAGACCTCACTGACCACGTCCAGCTGTGAGGCGGAACATATTAAACCAAGAAGCAGAGAGACCAATAGGGAGCATACTGAACACAGTATCAGATGGACCTATAAAGGGGATGCAAGAAGCAAAGTAAAATCCTGTAGTAAACAAAATGAACCAAGAAGCAAATGGATCCATTAGTGATACTGAACACAGATCCATAGTGATACTAAACACAGACCCATAGTAATACTGAACACAGATCCATAGTAATACTGAAAACAGACCCATAGTAATACTGAACACAGATCCATAGTGATACTGAACACAGACCCATAGGGAGGGAAAGTGAAAACCAGGGCCCCAAGTGGTTGCGTTCCTTTCGAAGAGCAGCTCCAATGATAAGTCCCATAGACCTATGTTTAAAAAAAATATTGCCAAATCAGCGAAGTTATCCACCAAGAATATTTTTTAGTGTGTATACAGTAATAATCTTCTAACTGTGCAAATGTCAAGCCCTATTTTGCCTTATTTAAAAAAATCTAAATTGCTTCAATCTAATTTGTTTCATAAACAGACTACAAAAGAAGTCACGTCACTTTACCCTTCGACGTTACTCACGGTAGCATGGTTTGTTTATTAGCCTGGTTAGCATTGACACTTACTGCCAGCCAGTTATCCTGACATAAAGGTAATCATCACACGGTTTACATCACGCTCCGTTATTACAAAAATATGCCAGTTAAGCAAATTGCATTATAGGTTTCGGCATTAAGTCTACCGTTGGAACAAAATAAACCCAGAGAGTTCATTGATATGTAGGCCTATTTTATTCTTGTAGGCTATGTGAGAAAAAGCCAAGAGTGTCTTAAGCACTGTTTTATTTTATTTCGGTATTGTCTACTATGAAAACAATCAGATATAACTCTATAAAATCTATAAAGTCTATAAAAAATATGTTGTATTTGACTGCTGTGTTTGACTGAAATGTAGACTATTCTTTTTTTCATTTCAATACAGTATATGAAACAAACCTCAGTTTAGATAATCATATTCACACATTTTTTTGCCTAATTGACAATCATGACCATGATAACTGATAATATAAAATTACTGTGCACCTTGAGCAAATGATAAAAAATCTTTCAGAATGCTTTCCATTCTTGAACTGCATCGAATTGCATCGAATCGTACTGAATCGTTTTTTATTAACATGTATCTTTTCTTGTATCGAATCGTGCCCATGTATCTAGATGCGAATTGTATCGTCTTTTACATGAGAGATTCACACCCCTACTAAACACAGATCCATAGTGATACTGAACACAGATCCATAGTGATACTGAACACAGATCCATAGTGATACTGAACACAGATCCATAGTTATACTGAACAGCTGAACACAGATCCATAGTGATACTGAATACAGACCCATAGACAGACAGTGAACATACAGAGCACAGCCCACTGAGCCCTGATAGGTCATCAGGACCTGCCTGAATTCAGACTTATCAGATCAGGAGTTGGATATCTGTTATCTGTTATACTATCCTGTAGCATAGTAGTACTACATCAAGCTCATCATTTGTAAACAGATGTTTTAGCAGGATGGTTTTGGACCACAGAGGTTATCAGGAAGACATACTGTCCCATAGCAATGTACAATGTAGCCTCATGTCCAGTTCCAGTCCTTTATTTGTAACGTGGTGTTTTAACAACAGGATGTTGATGTGGACCACACACAAGTTAATATTTGTTATCAGATAGGATGTAGCAGTATACAGGCCTCATGTGCAGTAGCAGTATACAGGTCTCATGTAC
>NC_055975.1:22965601-22973101 GCF_018492685.1 Alosa sapidissima | reverse complement strand
ATGTGATGTACACACACACAAACACACACACACAAAGTCACATAGACATACATGGAAAATACACACATGCACACAACATGTAACACACACATAACACAACATACGGTCTGACAGAGAGAGAGGGAGGAAGTAAGAGAGAAAGGGAGGACAGGGAGAGATAGAGAGAAAGACAGAGAGAGAGAGGGAGAAAGAGAGATGGAGAGAGAGAGTCTCTATCCCTAAGAGAGATCCCTGCCTGATTTTAGCCTCTATTCTTACTCTTGTGTTTTCACCGCTAATCAAATTAGCACCCGTCTGTCTGTGAACCACAGGGATGGTGTGCATATCTCACCCACTAAAAGAGCACACGTCTTTGGTGGCAGAAGTGTAATGCCATTTGAGAGATAAGAAGTGAAAAAGAGTGGAGAGAAAAAAGAAAACATCTCAGTGGCTCAGACAGAAGAAGTCATTCTTTTTCGACTGTTTCTTACCGTAATCGGTTTAGTGGCTTGACCTGCTCTGCTTAAATTAATTTAAATGAAGAATTCCCCAAAGGAGATCAGGAGGGGTTTCACATTTTCTCTGTGTGTGTGTGTGTGTGTGTCTGTGTGTGGGGGGGGTGGTTAACATGTGGGTTTGTGAGTGCTCAAATATGTTTTGTTGAAGGTGTGTTGGATGTGTGTATAATGTGGCGGTAGCAGCGGTGTGTGTGTGTGTGTGTGTGTGTGTGTGTGTATGTCTCTGTGTGAGGGAGAGAGAGAGAGATAGAGAGACTATTAAGTACACGTACACACACACACGCACACACACACACACACGTGTGCGTCAGACATGTCGGTGAGACAGCGAAGAGTTGGGGAGCCTTGTGAAGTAAAAATAAAGCCTGCCGCTATCCAAGCTGAGGAACCACTGCTGAGAGACATCAAGCTCACACCAAAGCTGTGCCGCAGCCTGCGCCATGGGGATTCAAAAATATCACTAAAGCATGTCATAAGACCTGATCAGAGGAAGGAATAATGTTTTAGCATATGCTTATGGCTGTGTGTGTGTGTGTGTGTGACTGACTTAGTGAAAGAGAGAAAAAGAGAGAATGCTTGTGTTTGTATGTGTGTGGGAGTGTGTGTGTGTGAGAGAGAGAGAGAGAGAGAGAGAGAGAGAGAGAGAGAGAGAGACAGAAAGAGAGAGTGTAGAGTTTTCTGTCTAATAAGTCAAAGGCACTCAGCACCTGATCTAAAATGTGAGGCTCAAAGGATGACACTTCCTGGTGTCATGACAAAGATCACAAAGCCAACTGTGAATATGTTCTCTTCGACAAACATGACGACAGTGCCATCTGGCATCGTGACTTCTCGCCGACATCAAGAACCTTCTTCGCGCCCACGCACAAAAGTTCACCAAGGCACACAGTTCCACACTATTGGAAGGGGTCAGTCACGGTTATTCCAAAGCCAGTCTCTTTTAGTTCTGCTGCCCGGCCGCTGCCACAGTTGAGTTGGTTCCAGATGGTTCAGAGAAAAATTGCCTGGGAAGACTGTGACACGCTGACATTTTCAGTCACTACTGTGGGGTCTTCATGGATTATAACCTTCCAACTACGCACACTCACACACACACATACTCCCAAACACTCCCACACACACACAATCACTCACACACAACAATAGTCACTTTCATACTAAAGGCCAGTTCTGACCAAAGACTTGAAATGAGCTGCAACTAACCAGGGTGGGTGATTAACATAGCCGGAATAGCTTGCAAGCACCAGTGTTTCCATAACAATGTCTTTATTACATCACCAATTGCAGTCATATATGGCTAGCGTTAGATAGACACCAAATTAATTAGCTGATTAGCCAACAGTCTGTCAAATAGCGTTTCTATTGTGGCTTTGGTAGCGTATGCTTTTGACTGTTGTTGTACAGATAATGTAAATCCTCAAACGGAATTAATAAGTAGTTCTCTGTCTCTAATCTGGCAAACACTCTGTCAACACTCTCCAACTCAGTGGGGCAGCCGTGGCCTACTGGTTAGCACTTCGGACCTGTAGCCGGAGGGTTGGTGGTTCGAATCCCGACCAGTAGGCACGGCTGAAGTGCCCTTGAGCAAGGCACCTAAACTCTCACTGCTCCCCGAGCGCCGCAGTTGATGCAGGCAGCTCACTGCGCCGGGATTAGTGTGCGCTTCACTTCACTGTGTGTACACTGTGTGCTGTGTGTGTTTCACTAATTCACGGATTGGGATAAATGCAGAGACCAAATTTCCCTCACGGGATCAAAAGAGTATATAAACTTATACCTATACTATGCCGTGCCTCGACTGACAGAGTGACAATGTGACACAAAAGCTGTGAGATGCAAGTGTTCTGAAACCTTAGAACTGAAATTAAGTCTTTTTGCAACTGCATCAACGATTTGCAAAGGTTAATTCACACCAGTGCAACACACCCCTCTGACTTCTATAAAACGTCTCCACCTCATAGTAAATATTTGCTATTAATCACATTTGCACATTCACACACACACACACACACATACACACTCTATATTCTCTCCCTGTTGGTCTTGCACCACCTGCTCACTTCCCTGTCTGAAATGATGGTGACTTCAGAGACTAACTGTGCACCTGGAAACCCGACTACTGATCCAGGGTTGCACAGCAATGTGGTGGAGCTCAGCTAGATAATTGGAAAAACTGCAAGAACACATTCAGCACCCTCAGATAACTTATCTTCCAGGTAAAGTGAATAGGAGCTATCCTCAGAAAACATTTTGAGAGAGAGATAGAGAGAGAGAGCAAGAAAGATAGAGAGAGAGAGAGAGAGTAAGCACATGTTTGTATTTCTGTATTTGAGAGTGTGTGGTGGTATTAATATGTAGGTGTTTATTTATGTTTCTGTGGTTGTGTAGATGTGAATCTTAATCCCGACATCTCCAGCAATGAATTCATTCAACCCTTATTTGAGATGGCAGATTCAATAAATGTCATACAACCAAATAAACATTATGATACAAATTGCAAGCAAATCAAACAAACTCTGATATTACTGTACAACAAGTGGCCATCTTCTTCTCTTTTAGACCGCCAACGATAACTGACCACCTACACAGATCTAGAGCGCTCTCCTGAGCAGCCCAAGTCACAGAGAGAAACAGACACTCAGCTTCACAGTTTCAAAATGTAGCCTACTCTGCCACCTGGCCTTCATTGGTGATTGACAGCAATTGAGTGGCTGGCAAGCTGACAGCTGGTGCATCATATCCTGTTCAAAAGTCAGAAGCACACAACTTTATGGAATTCCTGGAAGGTTCAAAATGTGCAGTAAACAATCTTTGTTCAAAGTACTGAGTTCTCGTTGCTCATAAACAGAGAGATGGGAAAACAGAGCCAGACAGAGCTAGACACCGACTTCACTGTCTTCTCAAGAGAAAAAGAAAATAAAAATGGGAGGATAAACAAACTAGTAAACAATGATCCGTATTCTTCACAAGATGGAACACCAGGTGCAACTTTATCTTTCCATTAAAATTGCTGCAGTATGAATTTGATATGGCTCATTTCCCTCAGTTACAGTGTGTTGTTTTGAGTCTTGCATCAAACTCCAAATGCTGTGCCTACACTGGAAGAGATATCATAAATTGCAACATACACAGGGGTGTAGTGGTAAAATAAGAGGTGGGTAAACTATGGATTCTGTGATCACGGTAAGGTGGACTGCGTCATGCGGTATTGGATTTTTAAAAAAGGCATTCACAACATGTTAGATGATGGTGGAGGTTTTTGCCCAATATTTATGGCAATACAAGTGGTATTAAATGGTACCTAGAGTATTGATGAGTGTACATATTGTGAATGTGGATGATTCAGTATGAGTTTTACATGTTAAAAGTTGCAATTGGTGAATAAACTCTTTTGAGAGGTGGATAAACTCTAATAATAGGTGGATAAACTCTATTTCTGAAATTCCAGAGGTGGGTAAACTGCGTTTAAGCCCACTGCACACGGCGGGCGATACGACAGTCAAACGCAAAGGTGGAATCTGTAACCGCTTTACTACACACACTGTTGGCGATGGTCGGCCCTGTCATTTCACTTGCTGTGTGCGTTGCACCATTCACTTCAATAGATTATATTCCATTTTTTCCGTCACCTGCCTGTGCGTAGGCCTTTACTTGCGTTTAGCCTCCACTACATCCCTGAACACACATAAGCCTTGGAGTCTTTAGAGGCCTGTGTGTGGACCTGACACTCCCAGCCACCCCATGCTCTAGGAGGTGAGCCAGTGAAGGAGGGGGTGGTGGGGAGGGGAGGAAGGGGCATGAGAGATGGCGGTTCAATACAACAATGTAAACTGATTGTCCATAATCTGGCTGAGCCTGGAAGTATTCAATTGAATTCCACTGAAATGGTTTCAAGGAGCTTTATAGAGCGCAGAGATTAAACCCCAAAAGGTCTCCCGGCAGAAAAAGATTACATGACATAGAGCCCAGGCAACCTCGCTAGCCACGCTGCGCTGTGCATAAACGGCAGAACAGTGTTTTATGCATGTACTACTACTAATAATAACAACAAAACATTGTATTGACCGTACTTGTGTATTAACTGCAGTGCCCAATGGCCCAGTCAATCAGAATCAGATCGTGCTGTAATCAGAAAGAAGAATGAAGAAAAATAAATGCTTACCCATGTAGGCTACTGTATAGCAGCCCTGTGCAATTCGATTGCTACTCCGACGTTATGGGCCCAACAGCTTTTTGGTCAAAAAACGTTTACTAGAGCAGCCAACCAGTTTTTGCAACTTGTAAACCTTGTAACCATGACCTCCGTTTTATTGAGGGTAAAACAAAACCGGTTAACTTTAACAGAGCAATTACTATAGCTATGCAGCCAGATGATACAATCCAGGGTCACGTGCAGGCTTCCACGAAAAATAGGATTTTATTAGGTTGAGGCAACAAGTGAGTAGTAGGATGACAATTTTCTTAAAGGCTACTCTGAATAGCAGAAAAAAATAGTTTATTTTACCATCTATGAAGAAAACCGTGCGGCTCTGAAAGCCGTTGGACCCGGAAAAATATTTATTAGCCCATTATTGCATCATCACTTAATAACCGAATAACCTAGCTCAAGAAATGTTACAAAATCAATGTATGCATTTCCACACAAAACTGTCCATAAAACATCCATAATGTCAACTAAATACCATGGCATTGTGTTGCCGTTATGGATGTGACAGTTTTGTGCGGAATTGCCCGTATATAAACCTGTGGAAAATAGGTGGAAAATAGGCAAAAAAACTAGACAGCTATTTCATACTCAACAGTTGAGCAGTCCAACTAGGCAGCAAACTAAGCAATCGTCTCAAAAAGACAACAAATAAGGCACCAGATCCAAGCAAGGTGACCCTGGACTTATTTGGACCAGAACATGCTGTCCCCTGCCTCACACACAAGCAGGGATAGCTTTTGAAGTTCAGTTCTCTGGCTCTTTAGTCTCTGGTTCTTCATTGCTCTCTCTCACTTGAAATGAGCCTGCCTTGAAATAGATCTGCCAATTACCACCAATCAGCCCAACTGAGTTTAATAGGGCTGAGCCATTACAGGTTGGGGTGACCACCAAAAACTCCACATGTCAAAGCAGCTAAAGTTATGAATACATGAGATGAATTATTTTAAATCGATTACAATGATCAGGAATGATTAAAAACATACAAATGAACATAAAACATAAAAATGAAACACCCCTCAACAGAAAAGGCAGTGTGTGTGTATGTGTGTGTGTGTGTGTGTGTGTGTGTGTGGGTTTAGGTGCATATCCTTTCAGTGTGTCTGGTGTCGTGGAAGTTCTGGAAAGCAGGGAGCTGAGCAGAGAAAAAGGAGAGACTTCCTTTTTCACAAAGCCTCTCCTGTGATTTCATTTAGACCTCAGGTGATCAGGTATCAGCTCATCAGAAACCTCAGGTAAATATCATGAGAACCGAAAGGAAAACCGTCTGAAGATGTCAAGTCAAAAGGATAGGAAAATGATAACCTGCAGCATTCTTTTTCTGGACTTCACGCACATATAAAAACGTAACCCAAAAAGGCTTTCAAATAGATTAACATCACTCTGTCACATAGCTAACCTCTTCGGATAGCTAATGCATACATTTCAAAAGTCTAACAGACATCAGTGCTACATAGGGAAGTGGATGGCATGAAAAGCAAAAGTAAGATTATTAAAAGGCAAACAAAAGTAAAGGATACATTTCACATGGTACAAATAAGCAAAACTGGTGCTTTGATCACTAATTCTATTGTTTCTGGAAGTTTCTCTTACTCACAGTAATGTTTACTGTCACCTGTAATTTTGATACATACTCCAGAATGGCTAATTTATCACTGTCTATCTCCTCCCATGTTTTTGCATAAAACTCCCATTTTTCCATCAACCTTCCCATGAATGCACAGAGTTAGAAAACCGGGTAACACTTGACAGTATCGACAGGAGACTGACATAACACTGTCATGACACTGCTATGACACATGAACCCTAACCCTAACCTCTAACCCTAATCCTAACCCTAACTCTAATCCTAACGCTACCTTGTTATGACAAAAAACAAATGACACTTAAAGGAGAATTCCGGTGTGATATTGACCTAAAGTGTGTTGAAACATGATACCGAGTGTGAACGTATGTCTCATAGCCCATCTCGGCTTGTCCCCTGCACTCCAAAATCTGGCGCTAGTTAGCCGATGCTACCAACAGCTTTTTCAATGGTGGTGCTTTTGCATCGGGCTAGCCATGCAAATAAATCACTGTTTTACACCATTTACGAGGCTTAATGTATCTCCACTTTATGTCAATATCACACCGGAATTCTCCTTTAATAACAGAAGCGTTTGGTCATAAACGTTTATGACTTGTTTATGACATGTTCATGACAGTGTGATGTCACTCTTATGTCGATACTGTCAAGTAAAGTGTAACCAAAAAAGCGCAACTTGCTATTCAACTCTCCTGGGACAGACAGAATGCGCCAGAAGAGTAGACCTATTCAACAGTATATTACACAGTAGGCCTACTCACTGAGCCACCTTGCTTATTGTCTTTGCACCCAGCTTATTGTGCCAGAGGATCCATATGATTTAAACTGGCATAGCTTACTTAACTGTTTGGATCTACATACAAGTTGGTTCAATATTGCAAACAACTCATCTATATTATATTTTACCACGTCTTCTCCCGGACCACTTCTTGGGATAGCTTGCGGACCACCAGTGGTCCCCGGACGACACTTTGAGAAACACTGTTTAAAAGCTTCGTCAGCTAAGGAAATTCAAAGTTTCTACATCCATCATGAAGGCCTTCTACACTTCAGCGGTTGAGAGTGTTCTAACTGGTAGCATCATCACCTGGTATGGGAACTCCACAGTTAGAGATTGTAGTACTCTGCAGAGAGTAGTGCGCTCAGCTGAACGTACTATAAGAACTCAACTCCCTGCTCTACAAGATATCCTCAGCACTCATGATCATGAGATT